>NW_003299003.1:0-31953 GCF_000151645.1 Tuber melanosporum
GGACTTCAACAGACCGTATTTCAATTTACTTGGTTCAACAGTTACTTCTTTGTTCCTCAGTACAACCTTGAAGCCCCTTTAGTTCTCAGCTCTCGCCTCCTCCCTGGAAGAGCAGGCCACCAAGCAATTCAGAACGATGCCTTCCAAGCTGTTAAGGCTGCCCGATTCCGAAGCACCACTACTGCCCAGAAACGACGTCGCAAACATATTCCCATCTCACCAGGAGACATGCTCATGGTACACGGTAACATGTTTATTACCAATGTCGGACGCAGCAAGAAACTACAACCCCGACGGTGAGGACCCTTCAAAGTCATATCCTTTGACGAGGATACAGAGAATTACACTGTACAGATGGATGGACGCATGTACCGCCGCAATACTGCAGTCTTCCACGCCTCAGCTGTCAAACGATTCCATCCCAATGACGACTCCAAGTTTCCTGGAAGGACCCACTCTCGGCCTGCACTTATCATCATTGAGAAGAAGGATGAATGGGAAGTTGAAGAAATCAGAGACCACCGCCTTTGGCATGGAAATGATCAATTCCTAGTCAAATGGAAAGGATATCCGACGAGCGAAAACAGTTGGGAACCACTGGAAGGACTTGAGCACGCTATGGATATGGTAAACAGATGGTGGAAAGACAACATGCCAAACGAATCCCTCCCCCCAACAATCAATTATATCACCATGTGCTGGACACCTACAATGCCAGAAACTGACCGATGGCACACAGAACTCGAAACTAGAGATGGATTTTGGGCACCACACTTTGAGTCAGAATTCGAAAGTAGCGATGAGGAGAATCAAGCTATGGAGCAGGCTCTCGACAACTTTATCTAGTCACCAATCACCATCCGAATACCATAACGATGTCAAACTATGTGGAGCTCAATGTGAGGCAGCGACAACAGGTTGTTGGACTGTTGTTGAACCGCGATGTTATCCAACTTGAAGACTACTTCAAAATCCTCTGGATTGACTACTGTCCGGATTGTGATCATGCTTGGGTTGATGTACAGCACGAATCTGGTATTCGTGACTACTGTGATTTAGATTTCTTTGAGTCTAAGTGTTTCCTTAGAGTTTCCTCTTGTCCTTGGTGTGATACCTATGATGAAGAGTTTTTGGCGGAAACTGAAGCCATGAGTTTCTCGGAATCCGCCTTTGATGATTATTAGGTTTTGTTTGTTTAAAACAGTTGTTTTGTTTTGGGGAATGTAACCGGTACGGGTACTTGGTTATTGGTTTTGTTTTATGTTTTGTTTTAAGTATCGCTTTGATACTTGGTTTGTTTTAAGTATTGTTTGATACTTGGTTTTGTTTTAGGTTTTGTTTTAAGTATCGCTTTGATACTTGGTTTGTTTTAAGTATCGTTTGATACTTGGTTTTGTTTTATGTTTTGTTTTAAGTATCGCTTTGATACTTGGTTTGTTTTAAGTATCGTTTGATACTTGGTTTTGTTTTATGTTTTGTTTTAAGTATCGCTTTGATACTTGGTTTGTTTTAAGTATCGTTTGATACTGGGTTTTGTTTTATGTTTTGTTTTAAGTATCGCTTTGATACTTAAAGAGTTTTACCAAAGTGTATCGATTGATACCTTTGATTAGTTTCGTTCATGCTAGATATGAACAGATTCGTGTATTTAAAGACCGCCTGTTTCTACGATGGAGTTTAAGTGCAGACTTCGACAGACAGTATTTCAATATACTTGGTTGAACGGTTACTTCTTTGTTCCTCAGTACGCCCTCGAAGCCTCCTTTAGCTCTCAGCTCTCGCCTCCTCTCTGGAAGAGCAGGCCACCTGCCAACTATCGTACCTATTATCGATAACGTGATTAGCACCTTGCGAACACGTTACATTTCTTGTCCGAGCATATGAATGCCAATCGCTTGAAAATCTCCGTCGCCCCAGTCACACCCCCATTTTAAGTGGTCAACAGCGTCGCACAATTATACAGGCAGCCAAGTCCAACCGGAAAATGACCAGATGCGCCTTCAGGGATTGCTATGCACTTGGTGTTTCTCTTAATACTGGTAACTCTTTGTGCTATCCAGAGTGACTGGATATGATTGCCTACTAAATTTGCCTGCATAGTGGGCCGGGTACTTGGAGAAGCAAATATTAAAAAATAAATAGCCAAGTCAAGACCTAGGCTAAGGCCTGATCATATGGTGAAGAGATTAAGATAGGCTACAACTCATAAGGACTGGACAGCTGAGGATTTTGAAAGGGTGATTTAGAGTGATAAGTGCAGTGTGGAGAAATCCAAGGATCTAAAGCAACAATGGCTATTCAGAGAACCTGCAGAGAAGTGGTTGGCTGATTGTGTACACCCAAAGGAGAAGGATAAGTGAATCTCGCTTATGGTTTGGGGGTGCTTTTGGGGTAAAAGAAAAGGTCTATTAGTTCCTATTACTCAAACTATCAATAAGACCAGATATGTTAGACTTTTGAGAAGATATCTTTTTCCTGTTATTCATCAAATGATTTCCTTTGGTATACAACTTGAAGATGTTCTTTTTCAGCAAGATTATGCTCCTGTTCACAAGGCATATAATATTATGGATTGGTTCGAGAGAAATAGTATTGAGTTTGTGGACCACCCCCCTTGTTCTCCTGATTTAAATCCTATTGAGCATGTATGGGTTGAGCTTAACAAGTGATTACACCGGCAGTATCTAAGAATTGCAGATACTTCAGGAGGAAAATAAGCTGTTAGGAGAAGATTTGAACATGTATTACCAGTGGTTTGGGAGACAATTTCTGAGAAGTTTTTTGAAAAGTTGTGGAAATCAATGCCTGATAAAGTGGCTGCAGTTTTAGAAGCAAGAGGAGGTTATACAAAATATTAGCTAGTTTAATTTATGGTAGGTCAATTGACTGTTGAATGTTGAGAGGTACCAGTAGTTAATGATTGTAAACTTGAACTCGCGTGCGCGCACGCCTATTGACAACCACACTGGCACTGTCCTACTATATGACACAATCGCAATTAAACATTGTCTCAGATCACGAACACTTCTGCTGAGTGACTGTAGATACTCTGAAAATCCCAAACCCTCTATGATAATTACAATATAGCTAACTGGAAACTATGCTGTTCCCAATAGTAATTATCTGATCATCAGAGTCTTTAGACTTATGGCCTAGTTCTCAAGTTGAACTGAGTTAGCCTCAATTATCTCTGTCATTGATAAAATAATCAGTTTCATCTGTGGGTTGTATCTGCAAAGGTAGTCGTAATTGCAATTTTACTAGGTTGCCTGATTTCAAACTACTATAACTCTATATCTAACTAACAGATATCTTCTAGAAGACTTTTTACTAATTTACAAGAAGCTATTCTACCAGATTGGCAGATAATCCCTCTATCAGCAGCCATGTATTACTCTGGATAATAGGGTTTCAATTGCCATTCTTGTATTAGGAATTATTTCCACATCCTTAGCGCATTGTTGGACTCAGCTATAATACTACGTGAAGTGTATTAACTTCTGTGGTAGTGTTTCACAGAGTTCTAGACTCTTCTGTTTATCATATGGTGGGTGTGAATGTATTGGTTCCACGTTGAGATTCTTTACCATTTGTGTAATGTGTTTACAAGGTGCTAATCACATTTTGGGTAAATGTACAATAGTTTAACTAGTGGCCTGCTCTACCAGAGAGGAGGCGAGAGCTGTAACTAAAGGAGGATTCGAAGGTGTACTGAGAAACAAAGAGGTAACTGTTCAACCAAGTATATTGAAATACTGTCTGTCAAAGTCTGCCATTTCCATTGTAGAAATAGGCGGTCTTTAAATACACAAATCCATTCACGTCTAGCATGAATGAAACTAATCAAAGGTATTAAGTGATACACTTTGGTAAAACAAATCAAGTATCAAATGATACTTAAAACAAAATATAAAACAAAACCAAGAATTAAATAATACTTAAAACTAACCAAGTATCAAAGTGATACTTAAAACAAAATATAAAACAAAACCAAGTATTAAACGATACTTAAAACAAACCAAGTATCAAAGCAATACTTAAAACAAAAAATAAAACCAAACCCTAAATCTAGAATCTATACCAGTTACATTTCAGTATTGTTTTGATACTTAATGTAATGTGTTCGCAGGATGCTACTCACGTTATCAGTAAAGGTACAATAGTTGACAGGTGGCCTGCTCTACCAGAGAGGAGGTAAGAGCTATAATCTAAAGAAGACTCCAAAGGTGTACTGGAAAAACTAAAGAGTAACTATTTAACCAAGTATATTGAAATACTGTCTGTTGAAGTCTGCCTTTTCTATCGTGGAAACAGGCAGTCTTTAAACACACAAATTTGTTCATATCTAGCATGAACAAAACTAATCAAAGGTATCAAGCAATATACTTTGGTAAAATCTCTTAAGTATTAAAGCGATACTTAAAACAAAATATCAAACAAAACCAAGTATCAAACGATACTTAAAACAAAATATAAAACAAAACCAGTAACCTAGTCCCCATACCAGTTACACTTAAGTTGTTTTACCAAAGTGTATAGTTGAATACCTTTGATTAGTTTCATTTATGCTGGACCTAAACAGATTTGTGTATTTAAGACCACCTAACTCAATGATGGAAAAGACAGACTTCAACAGATAGTACTTCAATATACTTAGTTGAAAGGTTACTCTTTAGTTTCTCCAGTACACCTTTGAAGCCTTCTTTAGTTTGCAGTGCTCATCACCTCTCTGGTAAAACTGGCTACCTGTCAACTATCATACCTTATCTTAAGACATGATTAGCACCTTGCAAACACCTTATTTTGTCTCCATGACCTCTTCCCAGGTCATACACATTGTCCCATTACCCCTAAACAGGTCATGTGTGTGAAATCCAAGTAAGCCTTACCAGGCTTACTTTTATTGTTAGGCAGAGACAACCTGTAAAGACTTAGAGTTGTTTAAGCCAACCAAGATTCATTTCTGTAGATGGAGATTGTCTAGGAAGACTCAAAATATATCCTTGTTTTGTTTATAACTACTCTGAGTAAAGTGAAGTAGATAAAGTAGAATAGAATTATAAAATAATATTATATTGTTAAGGTCTCTTCTCTATTGCTTGATAATGTTTAAAAGCTTGGAAGGCCCTTCAATATTTATATTCTGTGTCTGAGTATTCACAGACTACATCTATCTATTATACAAACTATCTACCTCTCTGGTTATAACTTGCAATGTCAGGTATTCCCCAAAAGTGCGAAAATCTGGTGACCCTGAAAACCACCATACTCTCTTCAGTAATTACCATATTGCTAACTAGCAACTATACTATTCTCAATAATAATTATCCATTCTTTAAAGTTATTAGACTTATGTCCTAGTTCTCAAGTTGAACTGTGTTGACCCCAATTATCTTTCTCATCAATGCAATGATCAGTTTCATCTGTGGGTTGTAACTGTAGGGGTAGTTATAATTTCAACCTTTCTAGGTTGCCTGACTTTCAACCTCTATATCTCCAAATCCAACCTACAGTTATCTTCTGGATAACTTCCTACTAGTTCGCAGGAAGCTATTGTACTGAATTGGCAGATAATCCCTCTGTCAGCAACTCTTAGTTGCTCTGGATAATATGGTTTCAATCAGTGTTAGTATTGGAAACCATTCCAGCAATCACAACGCATTTCCAGGCCCAGTTATAACACTTCGTAAAGACCATTGACTTCTGTTGTAGTGCTTCTCAGAGTTCTAGGCTCTTCTAGTTATTGTAGAATAGGTGCGAATGTATTGGTTTCTCATTGAGATCCTTTAACATTCGATACTATATCTTTGTGTGAAAGTGTCCCTTCAGTTATGGCTTATACCTAAGTTGTTACACTCTTGAAGCCTGGTAACTCTCTGGTTAGTTGACAGATTTACTCCATTCTACTTTTCAGACTTAGCTGAAGGTTCCCACCCATTTATCCTGTGAACAGGATCAAGTCAGACTAATAGCGGTAATGTGTATGGTATTATTGTTAGACCTTGAATTATGTGGCCTTATAGTCACAGAACACAATTGAGATAAGGATATATGATAACGTGCGGGCCTGTAAGGAGGCTGGAGGGGGGTGTTAGAGACCAGAGATTCTGATTCTGAGTGGGGTTACCCTACTCAGTGTTGTTTCTAGGTATCAGGTCCTGGTATTCCTAACAATAATATAATAATCATGACTTAAAATCTAAGTCATGTGTAAAACCCACATGATCCCAAAACAGGTCATTTGTACAAACAATAATCATATCATACCACCCCAATAAGTGGTTAATTAAAACCACATCCCACATGATCTCTAAACAGGTCATGTGTGCAAACAACAATCATAACATATGAAATTCTTTACAAACAATACCAGGTTTGTAACAATACCTAAAAGAATATCCAAGAATACTTTACATCCTATTAAGGTAGCATCTGAGAATCTCATGGAGATTCTTAAAATACTTAGGAATAGGTTACAATCTTGATTTTAGCATCTATATAAACTTAGAATATCAGTTAAAATATAAATTTCATTGCTATAGGTACAACCTCTAGCCTTTAAGTTTGTAGAAAAAACAATTCAGATAATAGTTCTAGTTCCTTTATCTTTACTGTATATTCATTCATATTCTTTGTAAATATATTAAAAATCTTCTTATCCTAAAACTTGTTAATGTAATCATATCTAGTAATAGAATTTTCAGAAACTTCAGGCTTAATCTTATATAGATAAAACCTCTTTTTAAGTAAGATAAATTTCTTTGCAATTTCTAGCTTTAAGGTATATTAACTATTGCTAATACAAATTTAAGATTCAATATTTAGAATTCAGACATTAGCAACTATCATACTTTACATGTAGACTTAGCTGTATTTTATTACTTGGAGGTTTATCTTTTAATATTCTTTAATATTCTCTTACTTACTCTATACGAGTAATAGAAGTTACATTGTTGGACCATAGTTGATGTGTCCTCTTTGAAGACATGTTTAATTAATATTTTATGTCATTATACTTAATACTTCTCCTCAACTTTATTTTTTAATATCTTTATTTTACTATCTAGTCATATCTTAAACACTATTCAAGATACTAATAGAAGTAATATAAAATTTCCTGTATCAGCAGTCTAAGAGATAGCACTGTGAATTATTAGAATTATTATTTTCTAAGAAATAAGTATTGTTGATATACCTCCCAGGCCTGGTAACAATGTAGTCTTTAAAATTTAAAACTTTTACAGGTCTGAGATATTACCAGTATGTTTTCATTGATTTATCATGAGTGAAACCACATAGTGAACTACAAAGTGGTATTGAGTATGTTGAGCTGTCGGGTATGATACTCTTTAGAGTATGCTGGGTAGTGTGCTAGGTTGTGGTGGCTAGTCACAGCCTTGGCACAAGTACTCGAGTAACTCCAGTTTCAAGGATCATAAAAGGATAGGTCTGCTTACTATACGCGTTGAATCTCCTTAACTACCGTAGTACTGTACATACCAGCAATTTTTGTTAAGACATTGGGTTAAATTACCCGTATGGTTATTTCAATTGCCACCGCGACACATCACCACTCCCGCTGCAAAGATCGAGTGCAAAGTTGTGATCAAGGAAGATGCATAGAGTATCACTCGAGTCATTCTTGTGGGAATAAAAAGACGGGTCTCGCTAATAATACCATCAATTAACCAAAGCAAACAAGGAGAAAATAGAGCGAGGCTCGTCACCCGGAACACAAAGCCCCCAACCAGGCCACGCTGGTGGAAAATTGTGTCCTTTGTGTTTTCGTTGAAAAACTATTTTTCTGGCGTGGACAAAAAGATAAAAAAACGAAAACAAAAGCACAGTGGATTTACTGTTGCTAGATGGGTACTCGAGTACTGGGTAGACTAAGCGCAACGAGATTTAAGAACCGGAGGTTGTGATAGCAGAAATCTACGAGTATTATTTGTAAGGAGGTTTTCCCCAAGTGGTAACGAGAGAGGAATAGTGCATGGAGTAGATCAGCCTCGGCAGAGATGAGAACAGGAGAAGAGAGATACTCGAGTACTCGTAGACCACTGGTTGCAGATCGGCAAAGAAAATTGTTTGTTTTCTTCAAAGGTGAAAAAGGTGATCATCCCCTTTTAAGTTCCCCCGGAAGAAACTTTCTCGGAGAACATAAGAAACCTGCTCCACCATGATAACCACCATAATAACCCGTATAGTTAGGTGACTAAGCGATACTCCAACACAGCATCACAATAGTATGAAAGCATGACATGCAAAGTTCAACAGAGGAAAATTGCTTAGGCTAGACGCAAATGGGCAGTGAAGGTAAGAAGTACTCGTACCCGTAGTCAGAAGAGTATGATCCTATTTATTTGACACACTAGAAAAATGTCGCTCCCCCGGCTTTTATGGCGCTTTTGTTACCAATATAATAGTTTAACATTCCGCTCCTCCTTGGAATATAGCTCAACTTGCAGGCTTTTTTAACGGACTTTTGTTTTCACAACAACACTTGTCAAGGCAGCTGCTATGTGGATATGAACTCCCCCCGCGCCCCCTGGTGAAAGGTATTCTAACTCCAGTAAAAATCGGCCTTTCAAGAGATATGGAGTTTGTTCTATGGTGACATGTTAAACAGAGCCTATACCAGCGAAAACGCGTAACAGAATAGCCTCCGTATCGAAAGAAAAAAAAAAAAGGCTCGACAGAGATACTTATATTCGGGTCCATGGGATATGATACATGCATGTCCAAGATAAGAGCTCTTAAACGCAAATATCGCGTATCAACTCACTTATCCATCCGTCTTAACATATCCTCCTCTCTTATCACTCTCTGGAAACCCGTTCTATGAAAAAGGTACCCATCCGTTATCTGGCGAAGTGTTTGTATGACACCTACTCGTACCTCGCCATCCGCGCATACAATATCCAAAACATAGCTAATAAACCAACACTTTCCCTTGTCGTTAGAAAAAATACGGAGGAATACCCACCTATCAATCCCTCTGGCTCTCCCAAATCCCACCCAAATGCTTCCTTCTCCTGCCGGGGCGGTGCGAGGCCTCTTCCACCTCAGCCCTCGCCCGTAGAAACTTCTCGAAGTTCTCATCAGGGTCGGGGATCGGTGGTTTTTTCGCCTCCAGCACAGGGACATCCAAGTGAAACGGATTGGCCAGCTTTTTCTGTGGCAAGTGCTTAGCGAGCCAGGGGCCAGCTCCTTTAATCCTGAAAGAGTGTGAACTGGTATCCCTCGGTATCTCCGGTGGTTCCAGGTTGGGTGTATTGACTGAGGTACCTCTTCCCCGGACGAGTTGTGAAGGCTGAGGGGCGGATTTGGAAGTTGTGAGGGTTGCTAGCGACTTGAAGATTCTGCGGTGGGTGCTTGGGGTGGCAGAAACAGCACCTGCCTGGAGCGCCCTATTGGGTACCCAGTGCCCATTGATGAGGGGGATCTGGCGGCGCGGTTGGGTAATCACGGTATGGTGAGAGTGTGTATTGGTGTCTTCGACAGTTTCCATACTTGCTCTTGGGGGATTTAGCTCCATCTCGGAGGAAGTGGCGCTCAGTTTGTCCTTATCAGAAGAATACCTAGAAAGAAGGTTAGGTAGGTTAGGTATTCTTGACTCTTCAACTTTATGGCTGAGCTCAACGGAATTGTTAATAGACTTTCCCCGAATATTCTCCGTATCTCCAGATGGCCGAGAGGCTCCAGGACGAACTCCCTCTCGCCAGGTGAATGATTTATCCCCAGCGGTACTTAGATCCCTATAATGAACCACTGGCCGTTTAAACATCACTTGCACGGGATCCCCCCGATCTACATTTTTACCGGTGCCCAAGAGCAGCGCAGCAGTCGTGACAGCTTCAGGACCAAACAACGGCGACACCACCCCTACTTTACTAGTGGGTCTTTCATGTTCCGGGAGGTGCGGAGCAGGAGGTAGAAGAGCACTGCCGCGCTCGCGCCGAGCGTCCAGATCAATTTTGTGCCTCTTTCGCCGGCGAGGTTGGGTTAGCGCCTTAAGAGGGGATTCATCTGACAAGCTATCATCTGTTTCTTCCTGGCTTGATTCGGAGTAGGGAGTGCCTGGCGAATCTTCCGTCTCGGACTCTTCGCCATCGCTGAGCCAGGAATCTGTTGCTTTGTTCACTGGGGGGCTGGGCTGAGAAACTGGCGGATTTCTACTTGATGGTGCCGTGCACCCTGGCAAGATGCCCTGTTTTACGATGCGCCCATCGCCAGATGGTGAGTAGGAGGTTTTCACCACTTCCGGATATTGCTTCCTCGCAGCGATAGTGTGAATTAATCCGCTTCTCTTATGAGATATATTGGGGCCCGACCCACCCTGTGAGCCCTTTGACCCAATGCCGTCTTCTGGGTGAACGTAAGATCTATCAAAGTCGTCAAAGTCGCCAAAGTCGCCAGAGTGAGATGCAACCGGGTTGTATAAATCCAACCCATTACTAACATGATCCTGTCGCTCCCAGGGGCTCAATCGAAATTGAGGGAATTTGATTGGAGGAGCCTGTACGAAAGGCTCTATTTCCGGTGGTGGCAGAGGATGTCTCTTTTTCGGCTCCCACGGGTAACGACGACCGCGGTTTGGGCTGGTGGGAGGAGTTATGGGAGCCAAGCGCTGGTCCTTTGTGTGTTCTTTTTTGGCGGTCTCATGAGGCACTATATAGGGAACAACACTGTCCGATGTCGCGGCAATTGGCGCACGATGGGGAGCGCAGCGCATGGCAGCTGGCACTTTCAGTGCCGGGTGATCTCCAGAAAACATCGCGCGTATTCTGCTTGATACTTTACCTTGGGCGAACGGTGGAGATGGAGGCTCAAGTCTCTCTTCTATTTCCACAATTCTTGTAACTTTGGGCGGAGTAGGGTAAAGATGAGAATTATGACTCGGTGGTCCAAGCTGATCAAGGAGACCGAAGTCTTGCTCAAGATAATTGGCGTTCCCCTCATCCTTGATAAATAGAATGTCAGCCTAATCGCCAATACCATTGTGTTCTTGATCCTAAGTTATAAGGCATTTATCGGAGTATGGAGGACAGACAATGAGTGAATGGTATCGGTTACACATACTTTTTTTTTAGAGATTCCTAGCCCGTGCAACGACATCCCGAATAGTTCTATAAAAAAAGATTTGTACAACTTCAGATTAAGACTTAAGGAATGCCTCAATGGCTAGAGCAGTGAAACGTGTGTTTGAGTTTGCAGCCTGGTGAACCAATAGGAGGATTTCCGAGTATACTAGCGAGAAAAGAGGGTATAGAGAAACCGGTGATATCGAGTTTAGTTCAGCTGTAAAAATTCTATCACAATATAGACAATTCGTATCAGTAATTTAGTGGCTAAACTAAACGAAGACAGACAGATATGTAAGGGCGAGGAACTGAAATAAGGATAGGTAGGGACCGAACAACTAAACGGGGGGTGAAATACTCAGCATGAAGTATAGTATGATAAATCTCGTCTCTCGGGGTTCGTTTCTCGGGGTTCGTTTCTCGGGGTGGTTTTCGGTTGGGTAATCTTATTCACAGAAGTTGTCAAAAAAGAACTCCCAGCACGATAGGAGGGATTTTCCCAGAGGCAAACCCCAGGTCAGAAAAAAATTGCCCAGCTTAGTATTGATTCAGAGAGGGGGGAAAAAAAGGGCATAAGATACTTGACTAAGCTCTGGCTGATAGGGCTATAATACTTTCACGAACTCGATTGGATGAACCCTCATCACGATACCTTCTCAAACGACCTATTTCCACCTCTCGCTATACTCACCCGTATAACCCGTATAGTACTATTCTACCTTGGATATATCCTTGTTAACGCCAGGTTAATAAACCAACCAAAATTTGTCTCCATACCAACACCACCTGCTACTACTGCGGAGGTAGTTATTTATACACCCGTAGTGGTGCGTAGGTAGTATTGCGTTGAGTATGCAGCGGACCTGTCACTTAGACTTTCAAAGAGGAGGGTACTTCACTCGAGATAGGAGAAGTGAAAGGGAGTGAAAGGGATGTGCTTCCATGTATCGCCCAGATCATTGGTTCCAGCTCGAACCTGATCTTTGCTATTCCTTGAATATTATCCCCGAGTGAAATCCAGTAGTTGATATAGAGAAACAGGGGCTATCCCATCGCATGCTAAACAATAAGTCGCCATGGAGCGCGCTTTTTGGTATCGTACACACCTGAACAGTGACAGACAGCACCCTTACCCCTAGAACTCTTCAGCTAAAAACTAAGCCGCGATTGTAGTAAAAGCAAACCAGATCCCCAATAACGCCATGAACTGAAAATGAAACCATTAATACTCCCCTCCCGAACCGCATAAAATCACACCCAAGAAAGAAAAAAATTCGAAAAGAAAAGGATATGATAAACGCTCCATCCAGAAGGGATGCTACGATATCAGCGCATAGTAGGAGGTCGAGACTCCTTATTCCACATAACTCTCGTCTTCAGCCATTCCACGGCTTCCTTGACACCAGTTCTACACCGAGTCAGCAGACACATTCAAGCCTTAATAGCAATTTAACTCTCACCCTTCCAGAGCGGAAACAGGCAGAACGCGGCTATCTCTGGCTCCTAATTTGACCACAATAGGGTTGACAGCCTCTTTCAACTGTGCTATCTCCAAGCTCTCCTCGCGATCCTGCTTGTTGGCCAATACCAACACTGGCACACCCTCTGTCTCTTCATGCTCCACGACCTCCTTCAGTACTTCTATAACTTCATTTTCTATGCGTGGTACGTCCGTACTGTCAATGACAAAAACGATTGCATGAGCGGATGAATAGTAGCTTTTCCAGAGGGAGCGTAGGGTGGATTGGCCACCAATATCCCAGAGCTTAAGGTAGATAGTTGGAGAGGTTAAGGGAATTATGGAAACATTTTGGCCGACCGTCGGGATTGTTCCGCCCTCTTTTGGCGGGGGTGGGGCATTTGGTAGGTAAATTGATTTTACTTTTTCGAGAAGGGTCTACCTGGTGTCAGTAAGTAGCCTCCGAAGGAGATTAGAGGGTAAGAATATAGGTTACCGTTTTCCCAGCATTGTCCAGTCCCAGGAGGCTAGTTGAGAGTTGTCAGCGGGAGTGCGACAGGCGGTCAGTTGTTTGGCGGGGTATCCAAGCGCCAGAGGTGGGGATCTTACAGAACAGAGTACTCCTCTTTGCTGGTAACATGAAAGTAGAGGCCTTTCGCGAGATGATACATTAAACCGAGGCTATTGTAAAAGGTGGAGATTTTGGTGTGAGCGAGTGTCGTGAAGAAAGAAAGAAAGTGACAAAGTGGGAAATAAGTCGATGCGTTTGTAATAATAAATAATACAAAATTTAATAATACATCGCCGGGGACACTGATTTCTCCCGGAGATGGGGAAACATACAGCATGTCGGCCCTCAGCCATAAGAGCCTCAAGTACTGTAACTTAGCCTGAACAAGAGTCATGAAAGTTATTTTTAGATCTAAACACAGGCAGGCGCCCATCATACTTTAAACCTTTCACCATTTTTCCCCTCTCACCTCCGAACGTCTCAAACAGCTTTCAAATCTTTAAACAATATCATCATCACTCAAGCTGAAGCCCCTTATTCATCCCGCCTCTTTCCCTCGTATTTCCAATTTCCCCCGCATGCTCACCGCCTTATCGCTTCGCTTTCCCTCTTCCATTACCATTAACCCCATCAAAACCCCACCAATGGCTTCGGAAGTCCCGCCAAAGACGAAGCCCAAACTAACAGGGAGAGATTTCTACAACTCCCTGGGTTCTCCGAAGACGGCGGTAGCTCCTATGGTCGAGCAATCAGAATTAGTCCGTTAACACTGCCTTCCCACCTTACCTCTACTAACAAACACAGGCATGGCGACTGCTCTCCCGCCGCCATTCACCCCCAAACACCCTCTGTTACACACCCATGTTCCACTCCCGCCTATTTGCTACGACTCCCATATACCGATCCCAATCCTTTTATCCACCCCTCGATGGTTCAAAACCCGACCGCCCACTTTTCGTTCAATTCTGCTCAAACACTCCAGAGGATTTATTTTCTGCTGCGCAACACGTAGCACCACATTGTGACGGTGTAGACCTTAACCTTGGCTGTCCGCAGGGTATTGCTCGGAAAGGAAAATATGGGGCCTTCTTGCAGGAGGATTGGGGACTTATCCGCAGTTTGGTATCCAAATTACACAAAGATCTCGAGGTCCCGGTTACAGCGAAGATCCGAATCTTGGAAACCAGAGAACGCAGTTTGGAGTATGCGCGGATGGTGGTTGATGCTGGAGCACAGGTTTTAACTGTTCACGGCCGGACAAGGGACCAGAAGGGGCACAATACTGGAATGGCAGACTGGGGTGTCATACGGTATATCCGAGATAATCTTCCAAAGGAGGTTGTTTTATTTGCAAACGGTAATATCCTCTGGCATGAGGATGTGCAGCGTTGTTTGGATGCTACAGGCGCAGATGGTGTAATGAGTGCGGAGGGAAACCTCTACAATCCGGCCATCTTCCAATCGGATGAAGATTGGGAAAAGAGATTCCCGAGAATGGACATTTTGGGCAGGGAGTATCTGGATATTGTCCGAAAAGAGGTCTTACCGGGACTCGAGGAGAGGGGACGGAAGCTCTTATTACAAGATCCCTCGATAACGGCGATAAAACCACATTTATTTAAACTTTGGCATGCACTCTTGCCAAAATATACGGATGTTAGGGCACTGCTTGCAAAAAGTTCTGCTCGAGCAAGCGAGGGTGGGGATGTTTTGGAACCCTATGAGACTTGCTTAATGGAGGTTCAAAAAATCATCAAGGCCGAGCTAAACCAAAATCCAGAGTTGACGGATGAGAATGGTCGATGGGTCGGTCCAGACACTCCGTTCGAGGAAGGCGCTAAAGGGGTAATGATCGAGGTTGATGGTGTCAAATTCAATAGGCTAGTGCCATGGTACCGCTGTCAACCTTATTATAGACCATTGCCCGAAGAGGCGATAAAGAAGGGAGCTCTGAATGTCAGAAAAAGTGCCCAGTGCCAAGGAATTAGCGAAAAGAAGAAGCAGAAGCTAGATACAGGGACGGGCGCCCAGTTAGTCACAGAGAGGCTGCAGCAGGCCATTAAGGATGAGCGAGATATTGCGAAAGGGGTTGAGGTGCCGGGGACAAGTACGGGAATGGAGAGTGATGTTCGCGCTAGTTGAGAGCTTAGATTTAGAGGAACATGGGGATCAATGCTTTGGGGCGTTTTCTTGTATTAGATGAAGCAAAATAATTCATCCCATAAGACGTTAAAAAACCAGACTTAAGGTACGGAAGTTACTTCCGAATATCCTAGCCCCAATCCTGAACCTTATATGATAGTCGCATCAATCTATTGAGCTAGTTATATACAAAAATCAAGCATCATCGTGACTTCCCTCAGCTTTCCCTCAGCTCTACCCATCCTACACCATGCGACTGATATCGTAAAAATGAAAAAATACGGACATGAAGTGAAACTGTTCTGTCCTATAAGAGAGAGTAAACCCCAAAGTAACTGTACAGAAAGAGTATTAAAGGCACCTGCCTCCATTTTTACCACGCCCTCCCCATCGCCATGGCATTCGCCATATTCTCCGCCCACTCCCATGGCCTCCCCAACCCACCAGGCATAGCATTGAAATACTCCCACCCCATCACACCTCCGAATCCGGGATACTTCTGCACCAGCTCCATAAACACCACAACGAGCACATCAATTCCCACCCACCCACTCCCATTGGCCGCATTCGTAACAACTCCAGCAACAACTTTCTCCGGTGGCCACCCCATTGCCATGATCAGATCGTAGCACTGGGGATCCGCCATACTCCCCCACCCACAATAGAACTGGACATTGTACCAATCGATCACGCCCCCACGCAGAACTTCCAACATCTGGTAATCAAACCCGGACAGATGCCTCTGATTAATCAGCCCAGTAGCAACGGGTGCAAGTGTGACTAAGAATTCCTGTCCAAAGTCTGCCTTGAGCCTATCGATCAGTCGGATAATCCCCTCCAGCGACATCTCCTCTTCGACGTCGAGGTCCAGCCCGTCGAGCTTGTGCTTGTGCACCATGTCGCGGAGCGGGCAGTAGTACGCTTCGAAAGACTGCTCGCTACCGTCCAGGCGCTCGAAGGAGCCGCGCGCGGCGCCGCCTAGCATGCCAAGGACTTTGATGCCGGAATCCTGCAACACAAGCACTTCGTCCCAAAGTGTCTCGAATATCGCGTCGTCCGGCGGTGTCTCGTTTAGATGGATATTACCAGGTGGGTTGTTGAGATGGATTGCGGCGAGGATTACGTGTGTGGTGCCGGTATTTTCAGTGAGGAGCGGGAGGATGGAAATGTATTCTTTAGAAGATGTATAGTGGGTTTGGTGGTAGAGGATTATCCGCGGGGTCTTGGGGCGCGGGGGGAGGGGCGGTGGTGGCATCGTTGGTTTGCTGAAGCGGGTGAGGGAATATTATAGAGTTTCTGTGGATCTTGTGGAGGCGGTAGAACCCAAGGTTCCGGCTTGGCAGTAATGCACGTAGGACCAAGGGGTAGATTTGGTCCTGCCCTGGGTAGATAGCTTACTGGCCCCAGCACCCCAATACCCCCTGCCGTAAATCCGGGACGATATGTAGCAGACAAAAGTCCACGGGCACGACCGGTAGAAGTGGCCCCTCTCACCCTCTAAGAGGGATAAACGGGGCCCTTAAATCCACGAAGACTTTCTTGTGATTTCATACTACAACACGCAGACATGTCCTTGTTGCAGCTTATCGTAGGCTGGATGACGATATCCAACTCCCCCCACTATCTCTTGCTACCGAGTGAGTGATTGTGATTCAGACTCACCGGTGCCAATTGTGCTTCCCTCGCTCTCTATTAGCACTGTTATGTAACACACCTCCATTATAGGAGTAAAGGAGAAGCACAATTTGGCTTAACTGGATATTGAAAGATGTGGTAAGGGTGTTTAGAGAATTGACACTGTCAAAGAACGCACAATATATTGCGGGGGTGCTCCCAGATCAGGAACATCTCACATTCCACAATTCTGTAGGAGTGACAGGTGATATCTGCATGCCGATACGATATCAAATTTTCTATGTTACCCTCACAGAGCTGGAAGTCTCGGCCGTTTCTATTCCGCATGCCCCGATATAACTACAAAACCATCGTCAGTCTCAACCCTAGCCGATATCTATTGCATGTTACCTTAAAGGAGCTGGAAACCCCGGCGATTTCTATTCCGATTTCTATTCCGATTTCTATTCTGCAAGCCCCGACAAAACTACAACTCCACCGTCAGTCCCGGCCCCAGTTGATATCCATTGCATCAAAGTCCGTCCTCTCAATACGACACCATACACCACCTCCACCATACACCACCTTCACCATACACTACCTTCACCATACACTACCTTCACCAGCACACAATGTGGGGCACAATGAAAGCAGCGGCGGGTAAATACCCTTTCTCCTCCAGAAGCTCTGGGAGCAGGGAAAGCGATGATCAGAGTAATCTTACGCTAGTATACTCTGAGATTCTTTCACCCAAAAAAACTGCTTCAACCTCCCTGGCTATTCCAACACAAAAGCCCATATTCACACATTCGGAACTTCTCCAGAGCTTTAAGGAGAGTATATCAGGATCCAATCTTCCACCAGACCCTGCTGGCCCAAATAAGGAAAATCACCCTCTATTCCGTAAGGAGCGCAACCAAAAAGTTCCGACACTGTTTTACCTGGATGACGACGGCAGGATAGATGACGCCACAACCGGAAATCCGGCACTTCTCCCGCTGACCACAGAACTCTCCAATTCATATAGTGAATATCTTTCAAATGGAAGAAGTGAATACGAGGCTGGTTACCCGGTTGGGGTTAACGTTGCTCAAAGGCAGAACAAAGGTTTTGAGGCTACACATTTCCGTCAAGCAGAGAGACACCCTAGACTTACTGTTTTGGAAGCGAAAAGAAATAGCTTTCCGGCGCAGAGACAACCAATTTCGAGTCCAAGCGCAGCAAGTTATTCTAGTAGCTATAGGCTTCATCGGTTACATCAGAGAATGGGTAGTGTTGGTTCTCCAATCAGCCGAAGCCAAAGTGCCCAATATCTGAACGAGAGATCCCAAATTGGAAAGTCAATGGGCAGGAACAAATTGTTATCTAATAAGTCTGGTGAAATGACATCGCCAAGACATTACAACAATCAGGTTTCACATTCCAGGCTTTCTACTAGCAGACTTCAACTCCCAGCACATCGGGAAGTTCCTCCAGGTCGTCCAGGCCCAGCCCAAAGGGAGCAGGGAAATCCAGGCCAAACACCGCATCCAGGGCACTTAATTCCTGCACCAAATACCGCAGAGGAGGAGGAACTACCTAAGACTATGGCTCAAATACTGGCATTTAGAAGAGAGAGAGTCATAGAAATGTGTGGATTTCCAGACCCTCCCTTAATGCCAAACTCGCCGCTACACCTTAACAGACCACCTCCTTCTAAAAATTCCCCTCTACCCTCTCTACCCGCCCCTCTTCCTGATAGTACACTTCAAGCCTCAGGCACTCCCCCAACATTCAATGTTCCCAGAAAACCTTTACCACCATCTGCACTACAGAATTTGTCCAGACAAACTAGTGCTCCCGAAGCCATCCGGTCCCCAACCAAAAATCTCAAAAGCCTGGAACAGGCCAATATGAAACCCGGGGCTCCGCCCACTCCACTCCCGAGATCAAAATCTGCACTTTCATTGGGGTCTATGAGATCCAATATTTCTGGAAGGTCCGTTTGATATTACCCCCCAGCATTTTTTTTCCTTAATCCAAGTTTGGGCGCACAATTATTATTATTATTATTATTTTTCAGAATGCTTATGGGGTTCTAGAAGTATTCGCTCCTCAATCACCCTTTTGAATTCCTCTGTTCGTGGCTCACTTCAGAGTTTGCAGCGCCGGATGAGTCTCCACCGTCGAGACAACAAACCACCATCCAAATAGACGACCACGGGGGAAGACAACCGGAACGTAATGCTTAGTATTTGTCTCAAGGGAGGTGAAATTCTAGGATGTTTTGTCTTGACAAACTTCCTTGTTAGAAAAGGTTCATTATGCTTTTGTGGATGTTCATTAGACTACATTCCCTTGCTCGATGTTTTAAGCTGTTTAAAAAATACATTAACCATCAAAAAAAAAAAAAATTTGTATGATATGTGATACTGCACCTTATGTGTCTTGCCATACCAGTAGCACCAGAAGCCAATTGGCCAGGCTTAAGGCTTCCCTAATTTACAAAATGTTGCCGGTGTTTCAAGTTCGAATACTATTGTAGCTTCAAGTCCCTAATTTAATCCCTCTCAGCTGCCTTGGGTCATTATTCCAAAGGACCTGTCCCCCAAAGAGCGTTATGAAACTCATTAAGATTTTTACTAAATCTCTAAACCACGATTAGTCAGACAAGCTTTACGTATACTTTTCTCTGATATCATCCTTTTGGCAACTTTCTTTCCAGGACTAGGTCCCTGAGTGCTCTAATAATCCAGATCGGTAATCAGACCACGGATAATTGAAAGGAGGGATAGAAAATCAATAGCGCATCGGAGGAGAGAATTGGCCGAGGCCTCCCATCCGTATAAGGGGAAAGGGAGCAGCAGAACCCGACACTCTGTCTAATGTTCCTCCTCTATTCACCACTACGATTTTACCTACCGAACCCTCGCGCTTCGAACGACTATAGCCAGACTCACACCTCCCACCCCTTTAATCCAATTCCAACCCCCAACTCCTATATCCGAGTGACAAATAATGTCACTCCGCCTCAAGTAAAATAGGCAAAATCGATAGCCCAAGAAGAACCCTTTCCTCCCCATACCATATACAACGGATATCAAAAGGGATTCGGTCAACACAAGGTGCCCGCTTCTTATTTTTTTAACCAAAACTCCAGGATCTTTTCTACTGTTGTTTACTGTATAAGGTTATAGAGTCATTTAATTTACTTGACGCCCTTTCCAAAAATGCTGGCAGTAAACACTGTAGTGGAGAAACAAAGAAGCTAATATCTAGCAGCTAATAGGTAACACACGCTTTTCTATTCCCAATCAGGCAAGCAGGTAGTAAGCCCATCCCACCTCTAGCTCTTTTTGACCAGCTAATCACACACATGAAGATACCCAATCTGGAATATACATGCACTTCTAGCGGGGATCATCTCGAGGACTTCATTAGTCCCCCCCCCAAGGCAACTCCTCTATCTCACTCCAAATAAAAAAACTCCCTAAGGATTCAACAAACACGTGCTGATCCCAGTCCACCAACGGAAGTGCTGTACTCCACAATGAGTACAACCTGAAGCGCAATCAAACATGGGAAACACCTTCTCCATGAGATCGATATATCCGACTTTATCCGAGAACCTCGCAGACTCTCCGGAGCTGGATAGTGGAATAATATGAATTTCCAAGGAAAGCACCTTGGCCACGGGTAGCGTTGATGCGGGCGGAGCGTGGAAGTGATATCCCGAAATTACCACGATCTATTGTGGGTACGATATGAAAATTAGGGGCACCGGCTCACAGGAAAGTTTGAAATTGGCTGGTAGAGGTGTGTGATAGAGGAAGGGAGAGATAGTGGAAGTTGGGTATAAAGACCCAGGAAAATAAATTTGATTGTCAGGAACTGGAGAGAAATAATTGGTTCGTTCATAGCAGCAGCGCCATCATGATGCTACGAACTTGGGTAATTGGTAGCCTTCTCTTTACAGTCGAAGCTGCTAGCTCTGGATCGCTCAGAACTCTCCTCTACAATGTTGCCGGTCTCCCAGGTACCCCTCTCCCTCTCTCCCCTATATTCCCTTCCTCTTCCTCCTTTTTTAGACTAACAATCTCAGAGCTACTATCTTCCTCTAGGCCCTCCAGAAATACCCCTTACATATCCCAGCGCCTGGCAAACTACGACCTTATAAACGTTCAAGAAGACTTCAACTACCATGCCGCCCTCTACGCCTCCGACGCCCACCCCCACCGCACCCCCACGTCGGGCGGTGTCCCATTTGGCGACGGCTTAAACACCCTCTCCAATTTTCCATTCATGGACTTTACCCGAATAGGGTGGACCGACTGCTTCATCAATTCAGGCGACTGCCTCACGCCGAAAGGGTTCACATTCATGCGCGTGCAATTAGACCCGCACGTTTGGGTGGACGTGTACAACCTCCACACAGACGCTGGCAGCCAGTCCGAGGATCGAAAGGCGCGAAGGGAAAACGTGGCCCAGATAGTCAAGCACATAAACACCTTCTCGGCGGGCATGCCCGTGGTGATAATGGGCGACACGAACATGCGATACACCACCATTTCGGATTCCGCCCGAGCTCTGGTATCCGGCGCAGCGGCAACCGACGCCTGGGTTCAGACCTGGAAAGGCGGTGTCGCCCCGGCCGAGGACGGGGTCGCCTTGAGCTGCCCCTTCCCCTTCCCGAGCACCGTTACCGACCAGGCCACTCTGAGCGCTTGCGAGACGGTGGACAAGATCCTGTACAGGTCCTCCCCAGTGCTCACGCTAAACGCGACGGGGATGACGAACGAGCACAGGGTCTTCGTGCACCCGACCACCGACGACCCGTTGAGCGACCATTACCCGCTCTCCGCGACGCTCGAGTGGACCGTCGGCAATTTGCGATTGTCGAATGTCGCTGGAGGCCCGCATGGTAACCATTACAATGATATACCCGCGCTGTCAGCGAGTCCCACCACTCCGAGCATCACAACGCTCACCCTGTCCGGCGGGAGACGTGTGGATAAGATTTCGGCGTCATTTGATAGCATCGGCGAAATTTCACACGGCGGCAGTGGCGGCGAGGCTACGAGTATTACCCTGGGCGCTGGAGAGACCATTGTCGGCGTGTACGCTTGCTCTGGAGAGAAGAATGGGCATACCCGCGTGTTTTATTTGAGGGTTACGACGAGCGCGGATAGGACGCTGGAGGCCGGTAGGACCACTGACGATTGTGTGAACATGGAGCAGCCTGAGAGCGGTTTCAGGGTTGCTGGGTTCTGGGGAAGGAGTGGGGATGAAGTCGATCGTGTGGGTGTTATCTGGGCGAAATAGACGGGTTCAGAGGTGGATTATGGAGGAAAACACCGGTTATCACTCGCCAATATTGCTATCTTTAATACAGAATTTATAATGTTAGGATCAATCGCTACGATTAACGCTCCAAATCGTGCATTCACACTTGCTAGCTGTTGTATCCGACATACATAGAGACACGGACGCCAGGTATATACTGTATTCACATACCGTAATAACTCGAGTAGACAATCCTTGTACCAGGATGTCAGACTTGCCTCTCTTAGCAAGGTCCGACGTTCCATCCTTTTTTTTTTTTGTCTTGGAGAGCATATCTCTTCGCGTGTTTGTTTCTCGCCCCTTTTTCCAGAGGAGGAAATTTTGGACTACCTAGCACAAGGATTGTGTATTCGAGTTCCTACGGCAGCACCCGAGCGTCCAACGGTATGATATATCTCACCAGTGAACATAGCCTCCACGAACCCTCTACACCACAACCCCCCCTATAAGTAAATCACGAATATCCAACTGAAAATACACCCGGTAAAAAACGACAGCTTAATACTTCCCAATTCCTGAAACTTCCCCACCCCTATAACTCCAAGTTGTCATACCCCAAGCCAACAAGACCACATCTCCGGAACCCCCCAATCATGGATATCCCATCCGCCACAAGTTCAAAAAATCCTCCGGCATGTCCCGAGCGACTCCGAGTTTCCCCCCCCCCCAGTTCTATTTCCCTATTATCCAAACACTCCCTCATACAGAAGTATATTATCCCTTTACAACCTCCGAAATACACAATCCCTTTCCCTAAGGTCATAAGCCCCCATTCCGTTTTTTCCTATGATACATGGCGACAAATATGCTAGATAGGGATGGTGGGGCGACTCCATTTTATAAAGGTAAGTATCATACTGTACTGTACAGGGTTATACGCGGGAGTAATGACATATGATACTCATTGTCCAGAGCTCAGTTTACACCCAAGTTAGGTTAAAAGGGTTTTTTTTTTCCTTTTATTTGTGCTCCATATATTTCACACCACGATTTCCTAATCTTCATATATGGTATCATATCACTTATGGATCAAATTTCTCATTTATCCAACTTGAAAGAAAAAAAAAGAAAAAAGTTTTTGAGTATCATAAAAGCGAGGCCCTCCGATCAGGATATCATAGTTGAAAGTCATTGTTCCCATATATAACCCTGGGCCCTGGTAAAAACAGAGGCATTACATGACACAATGGCCCGGGTCCACGTTTAGAACGCTTTGCGCCAGATTAACAAATATCGCTGGGGGCAAAGCAGACCGGCGGTAGTAACCCGATCTCGGAGAACTCGGGCTTCCCGGGGTCTCAGATTTCTATCTAACTCAGTTCTCCATATTTCTCGACGGGCCGTTAAAACTCAAATCGAAGGAAAGACTTCTCAATGGTAACTTTAGTAAAAGGGAGTGGAAACATTTCCAGTCGATTTCAAACTCTCACACTTTCCAGTCCAGGGTGCAGCCCATCTCTCTCCTTCTAACCAATTCCCAAGGGGAGAAAGGTCGACGAGTGATATACCATGCTCTACTCAATCGCGATCAATAACCCGTCCCAAGGAATGGGCTCTTTAAGCCGCCATAAGAACTGCCAGAACCCCCCGGCCGGAATTGTATAGCAAAGTATGCTAGATTCTCGCCGTCGCCATGAGCTCATACTGTTGCAACACCTTTGCTTTCCCACCCATCGTCAAAACCTTCCTCGGAAAAAACAGCTAAACGAAGCCCCCCTTTTGACACCACACTTCCTATTACTCCCCTTCAGTAGTTCCCAATTCCCCCAGCGGAGAAACAATGGGGAAAATGAATACCGCGACCCGAAACAAACCACTCCTGCCATACACGCAAAGATACTCTAACCAATGCACTCCAGCACGTGAGGATCCACAGAACTGATAGCGGGTGCTCCGAACTTCGGAGAAGAAACAAAAAAGAAAAAATCCGGTTCCCCAACCATCTGAAAAGGCGGGGCTAGCATGTGCTGGTGGTGCCTGACTCCCTGGTTTTTGGCTATTTGAATAATAAGTTCTAACCAATATTTCAATGACACCACTTTCAACACGTCCATTTGAGCTCGAGCACCAGGTGAAACTCAAATACCCAGACCAATCTCAGCCTGTTAGAAGAGTTACCCAGGACAGCATACACAAGGGCAGTAAAAAACGCGAGTATCGTTCACCCAACCGATAATGCAAAGGGAGCCCGATGAGGGACCATTTGTGAAGGACCAAGAGCTCCTAAACAAAATGTTCAGGACTTTTAGACTATCGTTTCGCAAACCGAACAAGATAACGGCATCCCTCACCGCCATGAAAAGGATCTTTTCCCAGGCCAGTCGGCCCGCCACTTCCACTCTCTCTCAAAAAGAATGGGATGTGGCTAAAGATATTACTAGAGATCTCTGGGGCTTTCTTGAAGAGATTAGCACGCTCCAGACACACCGCCACCGAGCGGACGCCCGGAATATCATGGCGGAGGTCCAGAACCGAATTCAAGGGCTTTCCCCGACTATAATTGAGTCTTCTCCACAGTTCCTCCCGTACATCGGGCCCATATCGTCCTCCCACGGATCTTCGGGGATGGACAGTCTTACTGTCCTGGAGCTGGAAGGGATCAAGGGGGAGAGACTTACGGGACAACGGGTATTCCCGGTCCCAGAAGGCGGTGCACTAAAGCATGCCGATGGGGAGAACGATTTTCTGCCCGCGGAAAACACAACCCTTTCCCAACTCATAAAACAATCGCGCAGGTCTCTAGGTGCCCTGGAGAGGTTCAGAAAACTGGGAGCGGCAAACCCCGGTTCCCCCACCCCTGAACATCTCGATGACCCAACAGAATCGCTGATATGCTACTCAGGCAATTTTCCGCTCCTTGTGGGCCCTTTTCCCCAGATATCTGTCCCGCCAGAAACGGTGGTACGGCCCGAAGTTTACGACCTCCGAAAAAAAAAATCCCCCGGGACAAATAGACGGCCGGAGAGTCCGGACAGCTATATCTTCAAACTAGTCTGTCAGGTCCAGGACACCGCTCTCCGACCCGAAATCGTCTACAAGTACACGATCATAACCCGGGCCACCCGCGGTCGGTTCCTAGATCCCAGCACGGACGACGTCGAAAAGGAGCCAGCAGCCACGGAGGAAGAAGTCGGTTATCTGATAGAATGGATCTCGAAGGCCTTCCCAAAGATCATCGTCCGACAGCGCCCCGCGCCGAACCTACTGGTTTGCGGCGAACACAATCGGAACAGGGACCCCAGCTCCATCGAGATCAACGGTGACCAACTCGACGCCATAGAGCGGCTGCAGCGAGACGGAAAATCGCCCGTCCACCTAATCTACCAAATCTACATAACCCTCTTCCACGAGTTGGCACACTACCTGAACACGCAGATCAACGCGCCGCACAACAGGGATTACCTGACGCCGAGAAAGCTCCGCTGGGAGCTCAAGCCGGAGGGATTCGCCGAGTACCCGGAGCACCCCCACCACAACGTGTTCTCCCCGCACATGGGGGAGATCGGGCAGTTGATAGAGTTCCTGATCTTTGGGCACATGGCGGGCGTGATGCCTGGACGGGATGAACTATTCGCGCGAGCCTGGGGCACCGGGAGTGACAGCGGTGCCGTATTTTTGCCGACTGAGGTTGTTGCGCATATGCTCGCTTCCCGGGTTCCTCGGTGGATGGATGGTCCAATACTACAGGAACTCATCCGGGGATACGAACTTCGGCGGGGCTCGGGCATGTCAGGGGAGCAGACAACCCAGGGGTCATTGAATTCTCCGGAAAAAGCTGGAAGTGAGGCCGGAACTTGTGGGCATTGATGAGAGCGCATCTGGGAATGCCCCAGGCCAAGGTTCGGGAACAATTATGAGACCTCCGACACCCCATACAATTCGAAAGCTATACTTCCAAGGGACCATCTGGGATCACGTCTAAATCCAAGCTGAGGTGGTGCACATCAGGAGCGCTAATGATTGATAAGAGGCCGAAATTTACGGAAGCCAGGAGAGGAGAGCACCTCACCTAGGCAACCACCATCACTTACACAATTCCACACACTCCAATATAGCATACCGGTATGATACCCTGAATCGCAGGGCCGGTCAAAGCGCAGTCGAGAGTGATTGGACCAACGTAGCGCTCACACGCAGTTCCAACAACAAAAAAAGGCAAACCTTATCGAAACCGCAATTCTCTTAGCTTGTGTCACTTCTAAATCTAAATTTATCCAACACATGATTTCTGTTTCCAGCATCCGAGTGACCTCCCATGACCAAAGCACATTATTACCCAAGGATCCAGTACAAGACTCACACAACACAACTGTCCAACTTCTCACCAAGTACCCAATTCAACCCCCGGTCGCGTTCCAGTCTTGTCCAGTCCACCAGTACCATACAGCAACAGCAAACCACCCTCGGACAGCATCTCAACTTCCCACCCGGAACTTATCCCGGACCACACAACCCTGTAGACTCACGCCACACCCATAATCAATAAATCTGGTCTACTTTTCAATCCATCAACCAAACCAATCAATAAATCGGAACCAAGTTCAACAAATGAACCAAAAGCAAAAAACACATCATGAATTTCAAAGCAAAAAAAAAAAAACACCATAACGTAAAGACTGCCTACGACACTACCATGCTGGAATAGAATGGAAGCACTATAAGCTAGAATATATGATGAGTAACCCCCCCCCCCCGAACGGCCACTACCCCATGCGAAGAAAAAAGAATGTGCAATTTTCCCCATTTTTGATTTTGAAATTGTGCCAGTGCCCGCTATCCTGTCTTGTCGCATTATGTCCTTCATATCATGCCACCTTCGCAAGTATCGTTGAGGAAAAATGAGAGAAATCGAATACTTAGGTGAGAATAGAAATGAAAATGAAAAAAATGAAAAACGAAAAACGTGTCCCACATGGTAATAAATGGAATTGGTATATGGTGACAGCCATCCAAAGTTCAAACCTAGCATATTATGGGTGTAGATACTAATGTACTTCTCGCATCCAAAAAAGCCCAATTACAGTATCTCCAAAACAGCAAGGATGGGAAAAGAGAAAGGAAAAACCACAAGAAAAATAACTCAAGCACCCCCCCTCTCATGATTATGACAGTTACAACATTTCTAGTGAAATGATACATCGATCAACTTCTTTCCGTCCCGGGGGTAAGCCTCCACAACAGCCCTCAAGAGAGCCTGCCACGGTCGACCAAGCGCCCGAATAAATTCTAAGAAAATAGACGAGTATTCGCTTTAACTAGGATATGATTCTCAAAAATTCCGCGAATTCATAACGCCGTTGAGAAACGCAGTAAACCTAGGTTTATCCCGAGGATTATAGAAGAAAAAGAAAAAAAGACAGACAGTTAGATCACTGTCTCGAGACTTTACAAACCCGGCTAGTCCTCGATTGCGGTGACGAGTCTCCTCCGTCCGCGGGCGTGGTGGGTGCCGCTCTTCTAGTGGTTCTGTTCTTGGCTTGCGGAGTGGGGGCGGCACAAAAGTCGCAGACAAACACTTTCGGCAGGGTCTTGCGACTATACCCTACGCACCTCATATGCAGCCAGTTGTTGCAAGAGTCGCTAGTTGGATTGTTAGAGATGTGGATGCTAAGCAGGGTAGGAATGATGAGAAGCTCACCATTGAACCATCGTAGTCCCTCCTTGTTCGCTTGTCCTTTTGCATACACAGCGTGTGGAGTCCTCTTCGACGGCAATGTTCTCTTTTCGGCTATCAGGCCTAGGACACTGTTTCACCGGCGTCAAACGGCCCGAGTCGGGTGCAATCAGTAGCGAAGCGCCTGCTTCTGGGAATCCTCCATCGGCCATTTTACGACGAGGACGAACGATGGAATTGCCCATAGCAGCCTGATCCACGAAAAGCTTCTTCTTGACTGCTGATGTCCGTAATAACCCAGGGTGGACCTGGCTATGCCTGGTGGCCGAACGCTGGCCCTGGCCTGTAGTAGTACTACCAGACGAGAAGAACTTCGGCTTCACCGCACTACCTGGTCTAGCTTTGGTCGGAGTTCGGTCAAGAGAAGCTATTACTACACCGTGATCAGTGACGAAAAACGTAATCTTCCCTCAGGTCTATCTCACCTTCACTTCTCCTACGCCCTAGCATTACTTTTTTCAATGCTACCATTGCGTCCCCATCGTCCTCCCCATATTCATCCTCAGCCAGGTTGACGATATCAGTGCCATCCACCACGGTTTCGGCCTCCGACTCATCGCTGACTTCATGCATGGACCCCAAAGTGGGGGTTCCCAACAAAGATACCCTTGAACCGCTGAAACTGGACCCACTAGCCCTCCATACACACTCTCTCAGATGACGACCAATGCTGGCAGGTGGACTGGATCTCAGTGGAGTAGGCAGCCTCGGAGAAGAATCCAATCTTCCAGATGCAGCGTTGGCTGCAAACCCCTTAAACCCCTTCTCCCCTATCGAAGATGCCAACTCCGCGGATGAACGTCGAGTCGGTGTTCTTGGAGGTGGTCCTGTATGGGTGGGTTTCTCGAAAACCGCGCTTCTGCGCCTTTGCAAAGCAGTCCTGCCCTCACGGACAGGCCCTAAGCGATTCCGTTCACGGTAAACAATATATTCCTTCCCGTCCGGCCCAAGGCCCCTCGGCTCATCATCATCAAAAGAAGAATCGCTCTCCTCAAACGAATCCCAAGTCTGCACCTCATCCGCCTCCGTATCCGAACTCTCATAGACAATAGTGGCTTCCGCCTTTGCTCGCCCCCCTGGAGATATTGCAAGTGTCACCTCCGTCCTCATCTTTGGCACCTTAACCGGGATCGGCCCCTGGCCCCGGGGAGTCCTTCCAGTATGCTCCTTCTTCGCAGTCCTTGGTGGTGGCACTGGCGACGGTGGTGCAGCGTTCCGTTTCTCCAATCCAACCTTCCTCGCACTGGCAACACTATTCCTGGTAACAGCTGCATCAAAGTCCCCAGCCTTTGCAGTTGGTCTTCGAACTGGACGAGAGAGCAAGCTATCGCTCATGCTATGTTTCAGCAATGACCTCTGGCTGCCAGCACCGCGTCCTCCCGAAGCAGTTACTGCTCGCTCCTGTCGCCTCCTTTCCTTCATCAGCTTTTCTTGCCGTATTCTCTGTCGTTGAAGCTCCAACTCTTGTTCCCTAAGGTGCTGCAGATGCTGGTGTTGGTATGGCTGCGAAGCCGTCCCCAGTGTCGCAGTTTCTCTAATTTCATCAGTACGCATAGAAGATGCCACACTCGTAGCAGCGGAGGAGAATATAAGATTTGGATCAACGTCCAGGGGAAGGATAGATTTCTCCAAGAGATCACCGTCAAAGTCAGGGAACGAAAAATGGATCGAGTCCGAGGGGTCATCATATAAGGGAGATGATTGGTCATCTCGCACAAGTGAGCCAAAGACATCCAAGCCATCAATGGATACGTCAGATACGTTGGCGCGCATAGAAGACCAATCATAAGCATCCGACGATTCCCCCTCAGCGCTGACAACTCCCATCCCATTGGCGTAATCCAATCCACCATCCCAGGCATTCTCTTTCGAAAGATACTCGTCAAAGGTATCCGGCACAGATGAGGGGAAACGTATGTCGGGAACCGGTACCTGTGGGTTGCCTTTATTATGCAGCATTCCCAGGCTCCGCCCGTCTCCGTCGCTTGCCTTGGTAGGGCTGGTATGCGGAGGCGATAAAACCTGAGTAGTAGGGGTGGTAGAGTTCTGAAACGACTTCTTCTTTTGGGGCCTCCCCCGCTTTCGAGCCGTAGCAGTGCTGCTCGGTGGGGGCGTTTGCATCCCCGAACCCAAGCCTTTCACGTTCCCAGATTGTCCACCAAGCTGGCTTGGTTTCGTAGGGGTCTTGACATTCGTACCAAGAGCTCGTTGGCGTTTGGAAGGTGATGGCAATGGGCTCGAACTGAGCCTTTGCGAGGGCTCAACCGGAGATAAAGAGGCGGTCTCCGGGATTCCATGAACATGCGAGAGGATAATAGCATCGTTCTTGTCGAAGGAACCAGAATGACGTTTTCGAACGTTGACAGGGGGCGATAGATTCTTTTCCGAGCTTCCAGTCTGGCCCTTCTGCCCGGTAAAGTCCTGCTGCAACGTATTGTGCCATTTGAGCTGGGGGGAGAAGTGCCGCTTGCTCTGCAAGGACGAACGACGATTCGTCTCTAGAGTGGACGAAGTGCTTCTCCGTAAGGATTGTGCGGCTGACGATGCGGGCACATTATTAGGGTTTCTAGAAGGTGGGAATGGGATATCAGCTGTTTGTTCACCCATAGTTCGCCTTGTCCTGTTGTAAAAAGGTGTACGGAATAGAGTGACGGCAACGAGGAAAAAATGCAAGTAATGCAAGGCTCGGGCGTAAGTGGGCGAGGGGAAAAACTTACGTGAAACCCCGTTGCTGCGGATTCATATTCCAATCAATACTGCTTTGGTGCATCCCTCACTGGTTGACCAGGAGACGAGGTGCCCGTCGTGATGAGCCCCGTTCACACCCCAGCACGTAATCAACCCCAACCTCCCCAGAGTTACCACCCGAGGGATCTAAGAATTCGGCTCCTAACAACCACCGTGCAAAACTCGGTCCAAGAATCCGGCGGACCGAGTGATGCTTTTCGCAGTAAATGAGGTTAGACGAGGGGGGCGGGGGTTATCTGGTGAAGGTCCGTGCCTGATGCCGTCACTCGAAGAGGAGGGGGGTTTAAAGAAGTTCCACGGCAGAAGAGAACTAAGATACCCTATCCAAATGCAAAGCCGTTGTGCGGTAAGATTTACACAATTCTCATCAAGCCAGTTTCCGTTCCAGCATGCGAAGGGGAACAAAAAAATCAAGAAAAAAAGGTCAATATCACTTGTTGTTTTCGCTAGTATTCCCCCAACCACGCCAATAGCGGGAGAATCGATCAATCAACTGTAACTGTGGTCCGTTGCAGTAGCAACAACCGTACGTACCGTAAAGAAAAGGAGGTATTCCCGGACTTCAGGTGGAAAAGGGCCAATCCTTCGGTTGAGGATGAATTGCACGAGTACTCGGCACAATCACTGATACAAATTGTGTAAACGAAAGGGTGGTGCTCTTGCTCCCTGAATTCGACCCCCTATTGGCGTGGTGGGGCCGTGGACCTTTTAGTGTCGAGAGTGCTGCGTTTCCCGTGAACAGCAAATTCAGAGCCAGAGCGTGGAGCACATGAGCTATAAGAAAGACGGCAATATGTGTGTGCATGTATCACCCCGTGGATGACAAGAAGTGGAAAGGCAGAAGGAAGCAAAAATGAGAAGGGGAAGAAAAAAAAGGTCGATGTTTGTGGGATCCACTTGATTAGGGTGTTCTCTCTGTCTCTCTAGGGCACGGTTGTTCAGAGGGCGACCAAACCGGGAAATGAGGCTAGGGGGGGGCTCGGAATGAGTGACAACAACTTTCTTTTTTCATCACTCCTAGTCAAGCGAAAAAGTCAAAAAACACGAGTACTGATAGGCACTGTATCATACGGTACCTTCACTTTGCCTGTGCGAGTACCGTAGTGTGCGGTACAGCACGAGTATGATACCTGTGGTACAACACAGCTGTGCCGTATGGTATAATATTATGATGACCAAGTGAAGAGAAGGCACAGGTGCCCAAGCTGATAATCAGGTATTTTTTGCTCCCAGAAGGAAAATAAAGATTCTGCCCGAGACAGCAAAAAAAAAAAAAAAAAAAAACACTCACCCGAACAGCTGGTAGAGGATGGGAGGCAGAAAGGCTACAAGCTGCAAGTACATGACAGCGATGTAGGAGGATTATGAAGAGTGATCACTGATCTCCGGGTCAGATTCT
>NW_003299003.1:32103-42854 GCF_000151645.1 Tuber melanosporum
TACTGTTGCACGCCGTACTCAGTGGTCAGTACTGCCCATGGTGATGCAAACCTCACCACCTTGCTTCCTGCGGAAATTGGATGAGGCGATTGACATTCGAATGCAATATCAACCCTCCCAGCATTAAATTGTATGCAAGTCGTAATAATCTCAATGGCAGCAACTCAAAAGCGTATGACAGGAAACTCAAAGTAACCCTTCCTGCCTCCACCGGATATGAGTGACTCAACGTACACAAAGTACCAAATTTTTAACAGCAATCTTCCTCTTAACAGCCCGCAGCTACTGTATGATGCCTACCATTACCGCACATACAAACTCATCACTCGGAAAGAAGAAGAGAAGGGGGGGGAAAGACCACGGAGCGAGAGAAAACACCTCCCCCTTAAATCGTTTGCCCATCTCCGGAACCAGATATAGAATCCCATTCCGTTCAATTGCATCTCGAAAATCACAATATCCGATCTTTCCATTGGCAACGAGCTGCACATTGGCGCTTGCACAAGTATGTACCCTACGGTACCGCAACGCAACTTGTAGGGTACTCGTACAGTACGGTACACACCGTTAAGTTACCATACCTCCGTCGAAAAAAGTTTGAGCCAAAAAAAAAATCATTCCCGCCCAAATACCGGTACCGCCAACCAATTCAACTCATTGCCGGGTGAACGAGACGGTGACCGAACGGGCGAATGAGTGAGCAACCAGTACCGACGCAAACTCTATCACATCTACCTACTTGCTCGGAGAGAGAAAAAGACCCCCCCTAGCTGAACCTTACTTCTGAAACGGTAGCTGAACGAATCCACCTGCGGTTATCAATCCCCTCTCTACACGAGTATCCACAGCCCATCATGCAGTACCGTAATAGGAGAATTAATCTGTCCAATCAGCTCGGGTAGAATCGAAATCCTTTCAAGCATCCATCACAACCCCGCAAACACGCTAACGTTACGCCGAGAACCTAGAATCCCCCAGGGAAAAAGAAAGAAAAAAAGGAGGCTCAACTTACTGCAATAGCTTGAGCCCGATACGAAAATAGCCATTTTCTCTCTTCCTTTGCATAATAACCCCTGTCCCTGTTGAAGGAAGGAAGGAAGGTGGGTTGGTTTTTGCCCGTTTGTCCGTCCGTCTGTGCCTTACCTGAAGCATGATAAACTAGCAGACTTGGCAGGTGGGTTGTATGATAGTCTAGTCTAGTTGCCGGGGCAATACTCGAGCACTCGTACAGAACGTGTAACTGACAATACAAGCAACCGGCTAAAGGTGGGTAATTAGAAAGAAAAAAAAAAGAAGAAAAAAAAGGAACATGATAACAATGATTATTATCATGACATCCTTTAAATTTATTCCTTTTTTGCGCTTACTCGAGTAACGGTACAGAGTGTGCCCTACCCTGCCGGTATTTTCCATCCTGGACGTTTTGTTTTCTTTGTCGCATCGGCCATTCGATGGAGAGAGAGGTTGCCCACGGCAACACCCGAGACGGGAACGACAAGAGACGAAAAGCGGAAGAAATACCACCAGCCAGGATACACGTACAGTACCGTTACCGTACTCTGCTTGTACGGCTGACGGGACTGCAACGGTATGTACGAGCACTGCGAGGGATAATTTAGGACCTGACTTGGCTTAGTTGGTATTTCTACTCACAAAGATTGATTATGATTTTCGTGCGGATGCGAATAATAGTTCATGAAGGAATTTCTCTCCTTAGCTGGAAAATGGTGATTGCGTGGTGCGTACAAAAAGGAGGAACATGTCGTGCCTGTTTGCTACCTTGGTGTTTGTTTACTAGCTTAGGTGGCCTATGGGGGGAAGTCTACTCACCCGTATATAAGGAGGTGACTTCTCGCTTGTTCCCTTTTGACTTTGTAATTTATTATATCATATTCGTACCATCGGAAAGATCGCAATGGCAACACTGATCGAACTCCGAGGCAGGTTTCGGCATCACAGGGAAATATCAGTGCCTAGATAGTCGGAGAGGGCAGGTTGGACTCTTCTTTGCGGTGGTCATTTTTTCCTGCTGCGCTCTTGTGGGATCAGAAGGTGAGATTAGTGTTTTAGCCGCATTGAATCGAATTGATTGCGGTTTGTGGAGCTTTAGAAGGTAGGTCTACTAGCCCGAATTGGTTGCTCTCGGCATCATACCGTATGCGCGAGACCATAACAGACCTCTATAGTAGGGAAAACAAAAGCTCTCCGCCCCGCGGGAAGGAAAGTTGACCCCGCCTTCTCAACCTCTCCATTAGGCTATCATCCCACCATTCCTCTCCTTGAAATACATCCCCTATCAGCCCCCGCCACAACCCAAGCTAAAAAATGTCCTCCGACCTCCTAACCCGTCCGCGTACGCCCCCCCCCCCCCTCCCCTCCTTTTAAACGCTAACACCCAAAAAAAACTTCCACCTACAGTAACCTCCGCAACCCTCACTATCCGCGTAATCAAAAACTTTCCCTACCGCACGGCGAAAAACCTTGTTCTGCATAACCTCGACTTGACAACCCTCACCTCCGGCGACTTGAAAGAGCGTGTGCGCAGCGAGATCTTGTCTTCCACTAGTGGTGGCGGTGGTGGGTGGAAAGCTTATAAGGGGGTGGTTGGGACTCTTGGTTTGCCATATCACAGTGGGCGCAGATGGGAGGGGGCTAATGTGGGGGAGGGAGGGACAGATACGTTAAAGTTGTATACCAAAGCGCATGGGACAAAGACCAATAACTTGATCATCAATATGGAGGACGAGGGGGACGAGTTAATTTTTGGGGATGATGGGAGGGCATTGGAGGGGTATGGGTGTGGTGAGTTTGCTTTGCTGTTCTAGTGTCTATGCTTGTTTGTGTGGTGGGGGTGCTGCAGCAGCGGGCTTTGGATTGCTGATCGTGGGGGGGACGTAGAACATGAGACAGAGATTTCGTTCTTCAAATTGGAGGATTATTTGGAGTTTAAGGGGAATCCTGAAGAGAAGTGGTAGCGCTCAAATGTCACCTTATAGATGGGGGGAGGGTAAGATGGGGCGGGGGAAGGTGGGGTTAGGCAAGCCCTGAGCGCTTATATTCGTCTGGATTAGTCTCAAAGTTCACCAGGCTCTCTAGATTTCAGTGACGTGAATCAATCTTATATTTTCATCGAGATGGGTATCAACGAGCCGTTTTCCTTTGTGGTTGATAACTTGCTCTAGCTACCAGCTTCACGCGATTTCACTCGAATGTGAGTTGAGGAAGGAGGTATCAAAGCATTTTTACCGCTTTCGCGCACAAAATCCTAGGATATTGAGGGGGGATCAACCCAGATCAGGCCATAACTTCTCTTTCTCACTAGGAAGCTTTTTCTGGATTTCAAGGTGCCGACAGATGTAATTTCGAGTGATAGAGCATGCTGCTCTGCCGAAGTTCTGAGAGAAACCAGATCTACCAAGAGAGAACGCTATGCCTAAACACCATGTATGAAAACCTCGCGCGAAAACACTCGGGGTCCGGGATAGTCACACGGAAATTTGGCGTGTAGGGCATATACCCCAATCCCCCACCCCCGTGGAGCGCGCTCGGTTAGCAAGGAAACCAGTTCTAGTTCTCAGCGCGTCCCCCCATCACAGCTTCAGTCCGAGTGACAGGCTATGACACGGAAGGTATCAGCCCGAGCAAATAAAAATAATAATGAAAATCCCAACAACTCCGTACCGGCGACTCTCCGCGCCACCGTCCCGTAAATTGTTCGATTTGAACACCAGGAATCTGTGCATATGAAACCATTGTTTGTCGTACACGCATCTAACCAGGCGCCTGCCGTGATCGGCGACGTCTGTACCCTCATTGGAAGAACCCATAGTAGAAGGGGAACTGAGGGAGAAAACAACGGTGCTCGGCTGATATCGAAGGAAACTGGCCAATGCAAAAACCAGCGGTAACTAATGTGAATGCCTTTCCCCCCCATGTTGTCCGAGTGTACCGGGCCGGATGGAGGATTAGTATTAAACGAAGTCCCGAAACCCCTTGCCCTGAGTATTTATAGAAAATGTGGACAACGGTGCGTTGCACGGTATTGTGGTAAGTGGGGGGTGTTTGGGTGTTGTTATGTACCGTATCATTAAGCTTGTGGAGTCTGATGTCTGTGAAGCCAGCTGGTGCCCTACATGATGGCGAGGGTTTGCTCGCTCGCCAAATATTCCTTCTCACATGGTCCCTACTAGCCTCTGGACAAATGCCCGAGTACTAGCGCAGAGGCCTACGGGAACGTTGCATCTTTAACATTCTCCAGTTTTCGGGTGTTGAACCAGCTGGAAGAATATCCGAAAGGTGACAGTGACGAGACCCAATGGATAGCCAATAGCAGACGCATAAATTCTTACTCCACGAGATTCCGTGATGAGAAAGTGTTTTCCCTTTTTATCTCTTCCGGGCTCTTGATATTTTGATTTCGACTGGGCTGTCGGTGCCCTGGGAAGGGGGAAACGGCCAATCTGGGATACGTAAAAATTGGGATAGGCCCGGTGGCTAGAGGGATAGAGTTGGTCATTTGGAAAGGGGAAGTTTCTATAATAAGACTCAGGTTAGCTTAGTCCCGCTCAAGCCGCGCACAAGGCAAAAGACAACAGAATGGCAACCCTAGTCTACTGCATCAGTAGCACTATGCGGCGGCTTGATGTTTTATTCTGCTTCGGAAAAAAAAAATATAATTTTCCATGTTCTCGAGGTAAGGAAGGAAAGAAGGAAGTGAGGTTCCATACGAAATAACCGCAATAGCGATCAGGGTGATTAACCGTTTCCCGGCAATCACGAGATTCGTGAAACCAGCCTAAACCAACCAGACTCAGGTAACAAGTCTTCAGGTCGGGAGATACTAAATGATGTGTACCACTATCATGTGGGTTGCGGCGGCAACGATGTTTCCTTTTTTTTTTTTATGATACCGTAGAGTGAAAAATGAAAAATGAAATTTTAATGAAAAAGCTTAGGTTCAGACACCAACGTTTTTGGGAGAAGAAAATAAAAAACTCCGCCTGCCTACCTACCGGTACCCTACCCTACCCTACTCGTACATCATGTGGGAATTGAATTGCCGGGGGTAGGGAGGCAGCGAGTCGGACATCGACATCTGCAACGATGATGGTTTTTAGGCCGGATGATGGCAGCTCCGCAGAAGAGCCAGATGAGCACTATCCCCTAGAACCCGAGGTTTAGTCCTATCAGAAGGTTGAACTATATCGTTAGGGTCCGTGGAATGGATACCATAAGTACTAGTACAAGTAAGTATGATACCGGTACTATACTCCAATACAAGAATACAATCGAAATAAACAGGGACCCTGTTCCGTAGTTACCTCTCCTTGTAAGATGCTGCTGTGTATTATTTTTTTTGTTTCAACTGAGGGCTCGGTTTGCGGCGATTTCTCCACCCCTATCCCAGAAGGGGAATTTCAACGATCTATCATAGCACATTTCTCTTGCACCGGCACTCGTATTCGAGTAGCCACGGTATTCAAGTGAGAAATTGTCTAGTCACAAAAAAAAGGGGGGGGGAGCATATCCACATGTCCTCTTGTCTTTTGCTCCGTGGCTAATCGCACCAGTTCCTAGGCGGGACTGGAGTAGGAAGCTGCTCCCAACACCGTTCTGTACCCATATCGATTTGTTTGTGGCTTTTCCCACTAAAGTCGTTCATGATTTGGGGCTAATTTTAGGAAAGACTCCCCGAGATCTTATCAAGGAGTGGATTTATCGCGGATCTGCCAAGACGAAAAAACAAAAACACGAGACGCAAGTTAAGCGACCCAATTGGATGGTCAAATCAAGTTGTCAAGCGAAAGGATGAAGCCAAGAGCTCTGACGTAAAAGCACTCTGGTCGAAGGTAGACTACTGTACGGCACTGTACTAGCACTGGCACAGTAGTTTTCGTCCGAAGCCATCCCGTAGACTACGGCGAAGGGCCCGGCTGCTTTTTGTCTTGGAAATTTTCTATCCGCCTCGCCGTCATGATATGATGGTTGGAAGGGAAGATTTGAATGTAGACATTTTAAACGCAGCTCCACCACCGGCATCAGTGCCCGTCGATTTGTATGCAGTCCATCCTTTTGAAGTGAAGATGTGTGGGGGGAATGTGGAAAGGAAGGGAAAGAGGGAGCGGGGGAAAATGGTAAATTTATCTAGGCTGAATGCGATCTTGTCTGCATTTATGACCTTTTGTCGAAGTGCCTGCAGTGCACCCTACAGCGCTCGAGTAATGTTGCAGACTACCGTTACTTCTTACGTGGACTCGAGTTGATTCCTCACTTTCTCTGGGGTGGAAGTGCTCGAGAGGTGCCACACATATCGAACAGGTGTGCACACCTACAGCATTAAGCTGAGGCTCTTTGCTGCGGATATGTAATGTTGTTTTTAATATAAGTTAGATGAAAACAACGGTCCGCGACCATCTGGGAAATATAACCGGTACGGAGTTGGTTTCTTCCCGGAGGGATATTGTTCCTGCTTCTTCCCACCTCGTTCGTTCGATGATAAGCGGATGCCCTCGAACGAAAATCGCTGAGTCCGCTCTGTCGTGCAAAGTTACTGTGCTCGATCACTGTTATCATATGATGGTCGGGAGTGGTGGTGGTGGTGGTGTTTACTCGGGAAAAGCACTCGACTCATGGCCAATTGCGTGGGGGAGCGGACAAGGATCAGCGGCGAGCAGACCCGGAGCTTGCCAGCGGCCAGGGACCCGCCGTCACCCGCCGTCACCCATAATTTTGATTCTGGTTTCCATCGCTGATTAAAGGGTGAAGGAAAATATAATTATGATATCTCGACAAATTTCTCGCCCCGAGGCTTTTGGCGGTTGTAACCTCATTCTCCGCGTGCTCTAATATACTCATTACAGCTCTTTAACACCTCTCTCTACAAGTACCGGCCATTGAGCCTGTGGATTGAGGGATCTGGGAGCCGGGTTAAAGCCCGTTAACTCTGGGCAGATTATTCCTTCTGTCTGGCCTGGTCTGATTTTTAAGCGGAAAATTGTTTAGCCGACAGGGAAGACAGGATTATCCGCTCGAGTACAAGTATGATGATACTCGTATGATAACGTACCGGTACTTTACATGTTAACTTACTGGATGCTGGCACAACCGTATAAGATATCGTGCCGCCGTACGGCATCGGACTTTTTGGGCGGGTACAATGTCTCTTAATCCCGATGCGAGACTGTTGCTTCCTGCCGAAGCAAACCTATTGCTAATTTCTCGTCTGTCGCGATAGCCTCGACACAGCAGCGTCGATCATTCCACTGATGTACTCGTTCGTACCCACTAAACGTACAGTGCTTGTGCCGGTACATGTACGAGTACTTGTACGTCTCTGAAACATTGACCAGGATTACAAGTGGGCCTGGCCTCCATTGCAGCACCTTACTTTATGAATGAATACCATATCAACTGCCCTGCAGAGGCAAGAAAGAAGATACCGGTAGAAGCAGAGAGGAGGCCCATTGAGAGAAAGGTCGCGATGGGAGCGAAGAACACAGGCCTCCCTCCCAACTAGGAAGAGGTTTGCCGAAATCAATCCACCACACTAGCTAGCCAGCCCATCTACGGTACTACAGGTAGCTCGTCCACGCAAGCACCATCAAGTGCGTGCGGTATCTTGCGGCGTTTGAATAACTTGCGAGACCCCAGCCTCAAAAAACAATTTCTCGAGCCAACGTGACATAACCACTTTCTCCTTTACGAGGGTTATGCTTGTCCAATTGAACAGGGATCATATGGTATTCCCCACTGGGAGAAATATGGCCTCTCCATTTTCCTGTGTTACGGAGAACCGACGGGAAAAATACGAATTGAAGGAACGATTTCCCCACAATCTCAGTACCACCGAGTTATGGGTTCGAGAGCTTGGAGGGAAAATGCGGGGCAAAACTTAGCTGTATTCTATTATTTGCAGGAGATCCTCTTGGTACCTTCTTTACGAGATTGGATCCGCAGCTCGTTATATTAACCCTTGGACCCTTCAAGGTATCTCTCTCGCCCATCTCATACCGGTACTGTACTTCCCCCCCTCTTGCAAACCAATTAGCCCTTTGGGTGACGAATTCCAGCGTAGATTCCCCCGGGCTTGTTGTGACCCAGGTACGCCGGATTCTGTGAGACAAAGGGATCGCTATTTTCTCCTTGACCTTGCTTGCACTTGCTGCACCCAGTGAATTACCTGAAAACAGGGATAAAAGAAGTGCACAGCACGGTAAAGGAAAAAATATGTACAAGTACGTAGCTGAACGCCAATACAGAATATAGCCCCTTGTTTTTGGGTACAGCACGATACTTAAGTACAGTACTTCAGGTCTGGGACAAGTAACATAGATTTCCTAGCAGGGGCGCATCTTCGATAGGGGAACAAGGAAGGTACTTCAACCAGTGGCTAAAGGTGGTACGGCAGCGCAAGAGGGGGGGGGATTTGAAGGCACATTATCACTCTGCGAGTGCCCTCAAAACATGCGGTCGAAACAAATCGTGGTTAGCACGAGACATTGATTTAGCTCTGTTCGTTGACGAGCCACCGGTACCGTATCACACTGAAGCGTAGAAGTGGTTGCACAGTACTGTACCGTGCTCGTACTGTATCATACATACTAGTATTTACCAACGCTTTGGATATTTCGCCACAGTATCATTACAGTACTCAGTATATGGGAGTATAGGGGATTCCGACTTTGCTAAATGCAATGATATTTCTCCTGGGTCTGGCTCGGAAGCTCGACCGAGGAATCAAGGGAGTAGCGATCTGGAATCGTCAAAAGATTGACGATGACGATGATGATGCTGATATCATGGATAGAAGGAGCTATGATACCACAAAATCTTGTCTAATAAATCAGTATATGGTGCAGGGCTGCTTTTCACCCGGCGTGGACCGGCATCACAACAGGATGCTGATCCCCTTACAGTACAGTACTGTTCGGTACATTACGCTTTGGTAGAGTTGCTGGCGGGCAAAAAGGACCCTTTTAATGTGCTGACGGTGGATTGAGATAAATTGATGCTGTTATTAGATTTGGCTACCACGAGGAGATGGAGGGGTGGAAAGTTACGGTACAAGTATCTGTCCTCCGGAACGCCAGTCGATAAGGGGGGGGGTCTGGAAGTGGACCCTGAATTGAGTAAGTGGCTTTGTTGGGTTACGGTCGTTATGGTGACAGGTATAGTACAGTAAATTACTCGTACAGTACTTGTACTGTCACGGTACCAAATAGGCCGGCGTTTCAAGATGCCATGATACCATAGTAGGATAGCAACATTTTTCATGGACCAATGATTCAATTGTTTAACACACTGGTTGGGGGGAAGTGCCCAATACCGCTGCCGCAACCTTAGAAAAATATGACGCGTCTCTTAACATATTCCTCGTTTTTCGGTTCAGCATATCAGAACACCGCATTGCTTGAGCGCCGGGGGAGCATTATCTCAGGTTTTTTTCTCTCTTCTCTCCCCTCCATTCTAATTGGTGTTTTTTCTCCAGGTGCATAGGATATAATATCTGGAGGCATAAATAAGGTGAATGGCCATGCCAGACGCTCTTGCGTCTTCTGAACTGCCCTTTTTTTTTTTTAACGTGTTTACCTCATCTCCTCCTAGGAAGGGACAAGTTTACAATGCAGCATGGCGCTACGGTAGCTTTGCATTTTTCTATAGGCACAGCACAGTACTTAGAGTATTACTCGAGACTCTAGCGGAGCAGCTACAGTATTCCCCTGTTCCCTTACTTTCGCAGCGCCGGTATTCTTTAAGGAACATCTACAAGTACTCGAGCACAGTACCGTATTGTAATGATGTTATGGTGGTAGCTTTGTTTTTTGTTTTTTTGTTTTCTTTCTTTTTCTTCGCTCTTTCCTTTTCTTCCCCCCCCCTGCCCTTGAGATACCGGTAATGGATGCCCGCTCGCTTGGGTTGGGTTTGTGAAATGCGTGAGGCAGTTGGAGTCCTTGGAGGAAGAGATTGAGCCATTGGGCCAAGAGAATCCTCGCCTGTTGTGGAGTAGATTTTGCTGTATGATACCAAGCATAACTTATGATACCGGTAGCTTCGACCGCTAACCGACCGCCTCCCTTCTCTTAGCCTGCTCGCCGGCTTGATCGTGCATATTGGTACATCAGGCACTGTACGAGTACTCGAGTGCATGCGAACTGATACAACACAAATTTTTTTTTTTTTGAGGATACCGTGGAAGAGAAGAGAGGGCGTTTGAGTCTCCCTTTTTTCGACGGAAAGGGTCCTCATCCCTTCATCCACAGCATACCGGCGCTCTGGCCTTCAAACTATGCCAGTGCTCTTTCAAGTCTATACTGTACTGTGCGAATACTTTGCCTCTTGTATTCATTCCCATTCCCCTTTACTTCCACCGTGCGCTGTTGTTGCAGCTCACCTTACTATTGATTGCAACCGCTCGCTTCTCAGGAACCACTCCCCCTCTCCCTCCTTACACCCACACACACTCTCTCACTCACTCGTTCACCTATCCACCCCATTCCCTTGCCATTCCCTCACCCTAGAGCACTCTCACCTTCCCTCTCATTCATCCGTTTCCTTTCCTCTTCGTCGTCCTTCTTGCCCTTTTCTCCTTTTGTGAGCGTGTTGATTGTGTTTTTCTCTTCCTCTTCTTTTCTTCTATCGATTAACCCTTTGTTCCTCCCCTTCCTCCCTCATTTGCTTGACTTCCCACCCGGTCATCCAGCTGCTGGTCATTCGGCCTCCACACATTCATCACACCCCAATTCATCCATCCC
>NW_003299004.1:0-27034 GCF_000151645.1 Tuber melanosporum
GGTTTTATCTTCTACGCCCCCTCCTCAGCGGATACACTCAGGACCCGATTGTGAGGCTATCTTGAGAGTAAGAGATACTTCAGAGTCCTCAGAAATGGCTTTGGGGCATCCAAGACGATCCAGACTTTTCAGAACAGAAAAAACATCACAAATGCTAGTAGGATCACTCCCTCTTTCCTATTTAATTTTTAATTTAGTTGTATTTACTCTAATTATTAAGCAATAGGTAATAATTACTATTACCTTGTATCAGATTTCACGAGCAGAATCAGGATAAACCTGTAGACATTGTGAAACATCTATCCAACTTTTATCAGTGAAGAGAAGAAGTGTCAGAATTGTGTATCGAAGTTTAAGTGGTGTTTCAATCACTTCTCTTGTTCTATTCATACTGAGAGACTTAAAGGACGCCCAAGAGATAAGAAAGTGATATCACTTTGCAGCAGTTTTAAGGTTACAGGCAATGCTATGTATAATAGGTTTAAATGGTAATGATGATATCTCTTCACATCTCTTGGTTGAATTATGGTGCTTTTACATATCCGACTTTATATGATGGATATATCTATTGGCTGCACTTATAGTAATGATACATGAGCTTTGCTGTTGACTATATATTCTCTGTGCTTGTATTTCTTCACAGTATATTTCTTACAGTAATAAATCACTCAGGAGTATAGTCCATCAGTATTCACTAAGTTCGTATATACTTCCAGGTATCTTTCTTTCTTTGGAAATACTCTGCTAATCCTCTTATTTATTATTCAGTAAAGTAAATTTCTTAAACGATTACAGCCTTTCTAGAGGCATATCTAAGAATATTAGTAAAAAAAAGAGCTTTTCTTATTGTCTTGCTAGCACAGTTCCTGATATATAATGGAGAGTATAAAAACTTTATGAATGCAGCTGTACTAGATATTGGAGTCAGGAGAGTAAGTATATTGGACTTCTGTTTCTATCCTGACATCACAAACTGGGTTGTGACAAGGTAGACTAGCAAGAAGAAATAAGATTTTCATATGACTTCACCTTGCTTGCTAGTCATAGGAGTTTATCATTTGCGATGATTCACAGTTGTAGGCCATATGGGTGCTGATATGCGAAAATTGGCCAGACACCTTAAACCTGGGTTTGAGTTATTAGCCTTAGAAGTTTGCATAGCAACCACTTCACTCTCGAGAAGTTCTGTAAGTAATTTTATTGAAATATTTTCTAATACAAAGCCAATAATGATGTGAGAATCTAATCTTTGATTAATATAGATAGCATAAAAATTGCTTTCTCTACAGAGCTATAATAAAAAAATTTCAAAAAGAAATGTTTTAATTTTGTCAATTATACTATTATAGGAGTAAAATATGACTGAGCTCATACTGGCCAGTGGTAAGCTTAAAAATACAGAATCATAACTTTCTTCTTTTATTTTTAGTACCAGGGAGACGTCCACACCCTTTGCATTTAACAGATGAAGTACTAACCTCTTGGAATGTACCATCTTCATTTTCACCAGCTGTCTCATTTGTCTCATGAATACTCTCATTCAGTCCAGCTTTAGCCTTTCGCACATTCTGAGCTCATAGGCTTTTCTTTTCCCTAACAGCAGTGATTAGTTCATCTTGAGGTTCAGAATACAATCACTGCTTTTGATACTCCAATAGAGAATAAGAGGAATACTTGTATCAAAGATCATGATGCTTTTCTAGATTAATACTAGTATCTAGTATTAGTGATGGAGAAATCTGACAAAAGGACTCAAGATTGAATCCTTGTTTACAAAGATTAAACTTTATCCTTGGTTGATCTGGTAGTCTCTTGGCTTCAACAATACCAAGAGACATAGAACTAAATCGAAAAAACTGAAAACTTTGAATACCCTTTAGCAACTTCAAATATGCTGACAGTGCCTTTTCCCAATCTCTAAAAATGGTACCTGAAGAATCATCAAAGAGGCGAATGGCCTTAATCTTCTGATTCTTATCAGCTGAGTTAACAAGTACTGTATACTGCTCAGGAACCCATACTGGACTTCTATTTGCTCTTTGCTTTATAGTTCTAAATCCACGATCAATACTATTATATGTATAACCTTTGATCTGGAATCCTAAAGTAATTGAACTTATGTTCTGTGTGACAACAAATCAACAAAGGTACCATAACATAGTTTTGTTTTTGTTTTGCCCTCCACAGTTGTCAGCCCATAAATGTATATCAGGTTTCTGCTTGTTAATAGATGTTAGAAAGAGATGTAGTAGAGATACAACCTGATTTGCTGCTTTGCCTTGCTATGCTTTTGTATGCATAGTATGATAATGTTGCTCAATTCTATCATCAACAATTCCACGCACATAGAGCCTAAAGGGTGACCAATAGTACTACTCAGAAGGCTGCTGTGGTATTTTAGGAATTTCTACTACCTGTTGAAAATCAAATGAATAGCAACTAAGTTGACTATCAGCTTCTCTAGACTGCTTAATATCCTGTTCATAGGCTTTATGACAGGTACGGTATTCATTTTGGTGCACCTATAATGCAGCTGAATTCATCCTTGAAGCTCTACTCTCAATACTCTCAATAATCTCTCCTTCAGAATCTAAAATATCAGTGCTTTCCTCTTCCTCTCTCAACATAAAATCATGTTGAGATTGGATCCTCAAAATAGTATACTCATCACAAATATTTTCCGATAGCTTATAAATCTTCATAAACTTAAAAGTATCATGACTTTTTCAATACTTATAAAAGTATTGGAAAGATACATAACTGGCTTGATTATTAGCATGTTTAGCCTGTGAGACATATCTTTGATATACTACCCAATAAGAAAGATGAGAAGGGAGGAATGTGATATGCTCCAATTCCATATACTTAACAGTTCTTCTATCCTTAAGACTTTGCGTAAATGTTCTTGTTGCAATAGATTCACCCTCTTCCTCTTTTACTGCTGTAAGGAATTTGTCAACATCAGTTCTAACTAACTCTGGGAGTTTATTGCAAGCTGCTTTCTGACGATTGTCATGAGGCTTTGGTACAGGCATCCTAGTATTTCTGATATGTTTGATGATACTATTAATTGTTTTTCTGTCCATTTTCCTGAAACTGCAAAAGACTCCTCGGCAGACATTACCTATAAAAGGCAAACAGTATCTTACCTCTACTTGCTTACCATTTTTTAACTAAAGTTGTTAGCTTTGATCTATTCTAATACTTTTGTTACTTAAATTTACAACTAACCTGTAACTGTGAAGATAGAAGGTATATAATCAGAATCTTCTTTTGCTTTCGTTCAATCCTATCATGATAGTCAAGCCATTTTTTCCATTCATCACCTCCTGCTTTATGTGTGCACTTCTCAGAACATGTACAAGAGGCTAAAAATCTTGTAAGTTGTGGTTGAGAATCTGAAAATTCACTATCACTCCCTAAATAAGAAGTTAATTCCTGTATCCCTAGTGATTAACAAAATACATTGTATAGCATACTTATAAAGAGTGAATCCTCACTACAAGTATCAGAGTTTAAGGAATATCCTGCAATACCTTTTTCAGATAATTCACCAATAGTTCTATCCATGTTATCATTGTAAAAAGAAGAGTGAATTTGCAATTCATTAAGAGTAAAGTTTGAATTTGAGGAAGTCATAATTTAAGAATTTAAGAAATAATAAGAGGAGAAGAATGATGATTCAGTTACTGGATTTACAAAGACTATTTAAGCTATCAAATCTATCACGAACCAATAGTATACTAGCATTTACGATCTCATAACTATCATATTACTATTATGCAAAAGATTTACTTCACTAATTATCACTCAACTCATTTTACTCATAAGAAGTGTTGCATCAGATACTATTAATCTGGATTTAAGGATTCTGGAGCCAGAGTGAGAATTTTCCAAAAATCACAAAATCTATTATAACAGTTAATTCTAATAGTACAACTGTCTTATAAATATATTTCAGGTAGACTGAGAGATGAACTATTCAACTATGTATTAAAAAAAATAAACAGATAATCTAAGATTTTAAATTTAAAAGCTAATAAAGGGTTCAATTTTCATGACAAATATATTTTGAGGCCTTCAGATCATACTCTATAAGGTCAAGAAGTATCATATACATCAAGGCTAATTTGTTACATTGGGAGAGTGGACCAATTTTCGCATATCAGTATTCATATAATGTTATGACGTTCAGGCATGACTCAAACTTACAAGTTGTGAGTTTTACACATGTGATACATATAGTGCATATGACTTGTTATAATGAAAATAATTGGTTTTGATATATTGAGACTTATAAGGGGGCCAGGGGGAGGTGTTGGCCACCACAACTCCAAGTTACAGCTTGTTCAGAGCTCTACTGGTTTTGTAGGAGCAATCTGCACAATCTAAGATACAAATACTCTATATAGTTTCATGTGACAAACAATCTTGAAACTTCTCCCATAGTCCTGTGTAACAAGTTACTTTCAAGGTAGGGTAACATAGCTCGATAACAGTGTAATCCATTGCCTAAGACAGGATAATGCTGGTCTGATGGCAGGATAACTATACAGGGACACACTGTTGAACAATTCAGGATAACTTCTAAATTGACTACTTGGATTACCCTACCCTGTAGGGTAACCACCGCTCCTTACTAGTACAGATCTATGGGTTCAAGAAGAGAAGACTGTCAACCATGTAGTACGGTTAAATGCAACAGTAGTTGTGCAAATAATTGCTAAGGCACAGAGTGATTGACTATGAAGAAGTATTAATATTGTAAGAGACATTAATTATATACAACAGTTTGAGAGTCTGAAACTCTCCAATGACTTTTATATATTTTGGTAACCTTCGCTTTAAAGACTAGTGTAATATAAATAATACCTTCATGATATGGTGTCATCATTCTCTCGGTATGTGCACAAAACTTTCAGATTACAGTTGGCTTCACAGAATTTAAGCATTCAAGTACCATTGTCCATAATGCTCGAATATTGTATCGATATTTTTGCCATGGATAGTGCTTTGCAGCTGCCCAATAGTACTCAATAAAATTGAGTTCGCAGTAATACTTAGGGAAAAAAGTGACAAGATGTAACGATCGCTCCTTGGATAGTTAGTTCTTGGCAACAGGGAACGATACTTCTCTTCTTCTGTTTCTTTCCTTAGACTTACGATAGCACTAGACCTCTGCCTATGTTACCGATAGTACAAGACTTCTGTCTTCTGCTGGGAATGCCGATCGTAAACTTTCTCTAACTCTTCTTCCTAAAGAGCGTTCCTTGGTGTAATGATAACATTGCAATAAAGAGAAAGATCGTGAAGGTGTTTTATATTTGTTAAAGTAATAAGTAGGAAAAGTACTTAGAATTCAATCTAATTTTATTTATACTAGTACCGCCAATACTGGCATACGACCAGTCTCCCCCACGCCCTATAAACAAACTCTCTAAAATACACTACCATGGACCACTCCACCTTACAACCACTCCTTCCAAATATAAATCTAAAAAACCACTACCTATGTGTGCTCACAGGGGCTTGCAGTACATAGTGCCACCCCGGATTAACACGTCTTCCCACCTCGCCACCCAGCCACCACATCATACCCTCACTCCTATCCGTCTCCAACACAATTTGACCCACATACTCAACAAAAGAAACATACAGTCTATCCCAACATCCTTTTGTCCTCTTGTAATGCAACCCAAGATCCAAATATCCTTCCGCCAACACCACCCCGCAAAAGGGGCAGCAGGATTCCTTTAGCAACCCATTCGTTTTTGCCCATCTCAAGACCACCGATGTTCACGTTACCAGGTTCAGCTCATCCCACTGCAGATGCTGAGAATGTTACAATCGATTGCGACATACTCGTAAGCACTGGCGGCATTTCTTGAAGTGCTCCACGAAGGTGACACGCTTCTTAGCGGCCACAGAGGCAATGGCGGTACCACAACAGGAACAGTCACACCGTTACTGGTCAGGTGAAAAGAACCACTACTTCGGTAGTGTCACCTCGACTAGCAAGATGCAGCAGCTGCCATTGTGTCTCTTCTCACACTGGGTGTAGGTCGTAGGGTCTCATATAAGTACTAACCCCCCATTTCTTTCCACCATCAGTGTACCATCAAAGGGGTTACCTGCCACAACCAATTCCCCATCTACCAATCCAACATGGCGAGAGATTCCCAGGCCCAGTCACCGATGATCCATCCACCAGCACCTCCATCTCGGGATTAGTGAATCCTTATACAAATCTTCATCAGCAGGGCATCCTCATGCATAGCGGGAGTACTCAGTCCAGTGGTGTCGGTCTTCCTTCCCCTCACATCTCTCATGGCTGACCATGCCTGTTCCACTATGGATCCTTATCAAAACATAGGAATCTATCCGGGTTAGGCCTCGGAGGTGTTGAGGCACCTTCGGTTCCCAAGTATAATACTTGTGCCCTTTCCTAGCATGCTAGGTCCCCCATTCCTCCTTTCAGAGCTCCCAAGCCAGGGCCGCATGACCAATCCAAAAGCTAACCGCTTCCCAAAGCAGGGGGCGCAAGGAGCGTCCGATACATGCCTAAGCCTTCAAGTCAACTATCTCGTTGCCATTAATGCCTATGTGACTGGGAACCCAACCGAAACTAATGTGTGAGAATGCATTCAACAGGGGTGCCATTACCTCCCACAACTCAGCTGAGTCACCATCCAAAGACATGTTGTCAACTATCATCAGAGCCGGTACATAGTCCAAGAACTCATGAACCTAGTATCTCTTGGCCATATCCCGAGTATGTCGGAGGGCACACAACAGCAAACAACTCGCATTCAACCATGCTCCAGGATGGAGGAACCAAGCATCTGTCAACATGGGTCAAGGCCCCTCTCTCAAATACAATCCAGGCTACACTAGCCCCTTCAGAGTACTTGGACCCATCCGTGTTCATAACCCCATCCGAAGATGTACACAGGCCCTTGTACAATACTCGGTGGTGTGGAGCCATTATCGCCTTGCATTTCATAATAGAAACCATCGGGCGGCAAGTAAGCTCCATATCCAAACTCTGTCAATGTGCCACCATGATTTCCTCCATTCACTGTAACTGTATTTCCCCGAACCATAGATCCTGGTCACAGTACTGGTAATAGATGAACTGGCAGTAGCACCTTCACTGTAGGTATCTTCCCTGAATAGTGACAGGCGGTGTTCTGAACTGGGCTAACAGTATGTTGTTTGCCAACCTCATAGGCTTTCGGAACACGGATCAGAGGCAGTTAATAACGTGGACCTGAATCTGCTTCACATATGACACATGGTCAGTTACAAACTCAAGTCCATAGGAAATAGTCAGGAGGTAGACTGCCTTTATCAAGCTGTAAGTCTCCCACGCTCCTAACCCACCAACACTTCCAAATCTCCTCCCTAATGCTGAAATCCTTCTCCTAATACCCAACTCCCTTTCCAACCAATACTTTACATGAGAGGAAAAATTAAGAAATACAGTAAACCTATACCTGAGAACCTGTAAGTCTTCCGAAGGCAACACTATTTCTCCTAACAAAGCCATTCCTTCCCATGCCTGATCTCCAAACCCAATCTACAGAGTCTTGAGAGTACTGAACTCCATTTTCCTCGCTTTGGCTACACAGTTACAGTCTGCAAATATTTCTCCTGCATGGTATTGGGCTGCTTTGTTGAACTCCGCTGATACCATAATGACTCTGTCATCAATGTACGAGACTACCAACTGATGTACACAGGGAGAATATCGTATGTGTGGCCTGAATATATCTGCCATGTACCCACCAAAGAGGAATGGAGACAGGGATAATGCCAGAGGCACTCCCTTACTGACATGGTAGGGGCGAGAGACATATCCGTGGAAACGAAACCGTGCCATCTGACAGGATGTAACAATCCCTCTCTGGATAGTTAGTTCTTGGCGACGGGGAATGATACTTCTCTTTCTGTCTTCTTCTTTCTTTATCTTACGATAGCTCTAGGCCTCTGCCTACGTTACCGATAGTACAAGACCTTTGTCTTCTATCGGGAACGCCTATTGTAAGCTTTCTCTAACTCGTGTTCATGAAGGACCTTTCTGGGCGTAACAATAATGGTGCAAGAAGGATAAAGATCGTAAAGATGTTTTATATTCGTTAAAGTAATAAGTAGGAAAAGTACTTAGAAGAAAGCGTGAAGAACCTATCTTCCTTGGCCGCCTTGGCCTCCTTATATAGTATTCTTCCCGCCCCTAGTCATGTGACCTAAAGTGGTCACATGTGCGAAACCAAATCATAACAAACTAGTCATGTGACCAAAGTGATCACATGCTCAAAACCCATGACCTCGTAATGAGGTTATGTGCAAAAACTCATAAACTAATCATAACGCAATAAACAAGTCATATGACTCGACTGAGTCATATGCGCGAAACCCATGACCTCATAACAAGGTCAAGTGCAAAACATGAATCATATGTGCAAGGCTTACCTGCAAGGCATACTCGCAAGACATATTCGCCAGGTGCACGTCCTATGACTTATACTTGAGCCATGTGTGAAAGCATCACAAATCCCACACATAACAAATCATATAACCCGAATGGATCATATGCGTAAAACAATAACATACCTGTGACTCATAACCATGTATCACATGAAAACTTTTTCCATGCCAAGCCATGTTCGTGACATTAGCTCCCCTCCTCCTAAGCCTGAGTTCTATTAGGCCTTTTCTCCTAGTTTCAATAGTTCCCGTTCTGCCAAGCGCATGGTCCTTATCCGCTTGTAGAACCTTTCGTCTGCAGTCCTCCATCGGACCCTTACTGATTCTAGGGTCAGATTTGCCATCTCGATCGTGTGCCGCTGGTTATCGTTCAGCGATCTTAGTTCTGCGATCGTTTTGTCGTTTGCCAAAATTGTGGCCTCGGCATGGCCAAGTTGTTCTTGGAGTCTCCGGATCTGCCTGTGTAGGCTCCGGACATCCGGTTCTGTGTCTGCCGACGAGTTTTGGGCCCCTCTCTCCCTGGACAACGTCCTCGCGGCCCATGCCTTTCTGACATCCTCTCCTTCCAACTCTTTCCTGCTTTCATCCTTCTGCAGGTAGAATCCCGCAGATATTTTTTGTGCCCTGTACATCCTGCACCCATTTCTGAAGCATTGTTGCCAATACTTCAGAACGTGGTCTGGGTGTGGGCCATGCTTTTGACATTCCCTCGGGAACCATCACGAGCCTTCTTTGTCGCCAAAGTGTCTTTGGCAACCGTCATCGTAGCATACCGTCCATCACATGGCATTATGCTGTGCTTGTTGTTCCCTCTCTTTAAGCTCTTCGTTGGTTGGCCCTATGAATGAATATTTGGGGCTAGTAGCTGTGGTTTGGCGGGGGCTATCACCCCAGCCTTTGTGTTGTTGCAACGGCGTGGGAGTCTTTCCCTTGCCTTTGTCTTAGTTGAACATGATCGTCACCTGGGCCAGGCTTGCCTGGGTATCACTGGTGGAAGGTTGAGATGGTATCTTGTACGTTTTCGAAGTTGTGTGCGAAGTACTAAGTTTTATCGTCTTTGGGAGAATATCCGGTCCACTTAGATCGGTATTGGAGGTGACCGTGGAAGAAGCGGGAATTGACTATTTCATCGAGCTCGTATTCTGGTTCTCCGTCGAGTTCGATCGGAGGGGGAGGACTAGGTGTTTGTGAAGGAAACTTATTGTCATTGTGTAATTCGCAGAGAGAGATGTGGAATGTGTTGTGTATTCACATTGAGGGAGAAAGGTCGAGTTTATAAGCTCGACTCCCCACTTTTTCCAGTATCTGGAATGGTCCTATTCTCTTGTAGTCCAATTTCTTTGATGGTCGTATTGTATAGATATTGCGTAGTATTAGCCATACCATATCTCCTGGTTGTATATTCGGATCTGGTTTTTGGTACTTATCGTATTGTTCCTTCTGTCGTTGTTGTGCTTGACTCATTTCGTATTGTAATGTTTCGTGTAGTTTCCCCATATCGGTTTTGTCCGGTATCACATCATTAATCGTATGATATGTGGTCTGACTTTGTGGATGTTGTCCATAATTTGCGAAGAAGGGTGTCGTGGCGATGGTTTCTTGCTTTCCATTGTTGTATGCGAATTCGGCCATAGATAGCAGCTTGTACCAATCATCATGTTGATAATTGACGTAAGCCCTTAAATATTGCTCGAGTCTCGCATTTACCTGTTCCGTTTGTCCATCCACTGGTGGGTGGAATGCTATACTCAATCTGTTTTGATTCCCATTTCTCTGGTTACTTTCTTCCATAGTCCCGATCTGAATAGGGTTCCTCAATCAGTAATGTTATTTTTTGGGAGGCCGTGAAGTTGAAAGACCTCTCTGAAGAATATTTGTATAAAATCCCTCGTGTTGATGTCTTTTCTAACCGGAATGAAATGACTCATTTTGGTCAGACGATCCACCATGACCAGGATGCTATCACAATTTCCCGACACCAGTAGGTCCGTGATGAAATCCATAGTAATTGTTTCCCATGGTTGTTCGGGAACTTCGTTTGATTTTAGTAATCCATATGGTGCGTATTGAGCCTTTTTCGTCCTTTGGCATATGTCGCAATTTTTGACATATCGTTTGACATCTTTGTGCAGTCCAGGCCAATAGAATGACCTCGTGATGAATTCCGTAGTTTTAGCCATTCCTCCGTGTCCTGCCATTCGGATATCATGGTGTTGTCGTATGATGTTTGTCCTTATCCCCTCTTCTTCCGTGATCCTGTATTTTCCGTCGTACCACATATTTCCGTCTTTCCATTGGCATAAACCCAGAGCAATTCCTTTCATCTCCTTTTTTCCTTCCTCCAAGGGTTCTCTTATTGCCTGAATTGTTCTGTCTTTCTCGTTTGCGTTCTCAATTCCTCTTTCCTCCGTTGATGTGAATTGGATAACCTCCATTGCCTCGAAGTAGGTTTTTGGTAATAGTGTTCGTGTTTTTTGTTTGATTCTTTCGTCTTCTTTCGTTTGTGGTTTGTCGCTTGCAATCCTGTTGAGAGCAGCTGGCTTTCCACTCTCTTTGCCTGGTCAGTATTCGATTTTGAAGTTGTATTTGCTGAGGTGTTCCATCTATCTTATCTGGCGGTCGTTCAGTTCTTTCGTAGTCATGAACAGGAGCAGGTTCTTGTGGTCGGTTAGAACTCGGACTGGATTGTCGTTGTTCATAACCTATCTCCTCCATTCTTTTAATGCTTGAACTATTGCTAATAGTTCTTTGTTTGCAACGTCATAGTGGCACTCTGTGGGGGTCATTGTCTTGGATCGGTAAGACACTGGCCTCCATTTTCCATTGTCGCATTGTTGCAATAGTATGCCTGAGCATACATATTTTGAGGCGTCCGTTTCGATCATTGTTCTTCGGTTTGTGTCGAAATGAACCAGTATGGGTACCGATGTTAGATGCGTCCGTATTGCATCATATGCTTTTTGTTCTGTTTCCCCCCATTCCCATTTCCTCGTTTTTCTTTGTTAGGTTATAGAGTGGTTTTGCAAGCCTGCTAAATCCCTCTATGAACCTTCGATAAAAGTTGCAAAATCTGATAAAGCATTGAACATCTGTCTTGTTGTTTGGTTTGGCCCAATCCCATATGGCTACTGTTTTGACAGGGTCGACCTTGACCCCATTTCGATTGATGATAAATCCAAGGTATTCTGTTTCTTCCTTATGGAATTCGTATTTTGTTAGTTTGATATTCATTCCTGATCCTTGTATTGCGGCCATGCTATTGCTGATATCCTTTTGGTGTTGTTGTATGCTTTCTGGGTATATGAGTACATCATCCAAGTATATGAAGCAACATATGTTGAGGTACTTATTAAGTACTTTGTTGATCCATCTCTGGAATGAAGCCGGTGCGTTGGTTAACCCGAAGGGCATAACCAAGCATTCGCACATTCCGTATCTTGTGGCAAATGTAGTCTTCCATTCGTCTCCTGCCTTAATGCGTATATTGTGGTATGTGTCCTTGATGTTGAGTTTGGTGAAGTATTTTGCTGACCGCAGTCTGTCCAGTGCTTCTTCAATCAAGGGTAGTGGATATCGGTCTTTCTTGGTAACCGAATTGAGGGCTCTATAGTCCACGCAAAGTCTCATTTTTCCGTCTTTCTTTTTGACGAATAGTATTGGAGATCCTCCTCATGTGAAAGAGTCCCTGATCCATCCTCGCTTTAAGTTTTGCTCGATGGACTTCCTAAGTTCTTCGAGCTCTGCTTCACCTAGTGGGTATAACATCTTGTAGGGAATCTCTTTTGTCTTTCCTGTTTTTTCATCTTTGTTCAGCTGAATTTTGTGATCGATTCCTGGTCTTGGAGGTGGTAGCTCCGTAGCTTCCTCTTCTTGGAATAGATTCATGAATTGGTGATATTCTTTTGGAACCAATTCTTTCCATCTCTTTTTGCTTTGATATTTCTTGTCCTGGATTGCTAGCTCTGTGCGGGTGTTGATTTTTGCTAGAACTGCTTTTTCGTCTTTGTATGTCCATTTGAGAATTCCTGTTGTATCTCCTCTTCAATAGTACTGTCCAAAGGCTTGTGCTGTGATCTCTTTGTTCTCAATTCTTTTTGTTGTATCGAGCTGGTTTTGGTCCGTACTTCCAAATCCCTTGCTTTCTCTTGTGGTTTCTTCCAGTTGATCTACTTCATGCAGATCTTCTTTGTTGATTTTTTCGATTTTCAACTGCGCGATTCGATCACCTTTCTGGACTTGGTAGTCCTCTTGAGCTAGGTTGGCTAGGACCACTTTGATTTCACCTGTATAGTCGATATCGATTACCCATGCCATGGTCATAAGCCGATGTTTGACCGCTAGACCACTGCGGGGTGCTATTCGTCCATAGGTGCCTTCTGGAAGTCCAATGGCTATTCCCATCGCTATTGTTGCCTGCCCGTTGGCAGGTATCTCAATTCCTTCGTTGGCATATAGGTCGTGTCCTGCTGCACCTTTGGAACCCTTGGTAGGCACTCTTGCCTCTTGGTCCAGCCTTTGTATCCAAACTCTCTTATCTTGCCGCATCTCAGGGAACTTTGTATGCAAAGTTTCTTCTTCCGCTTCTCGTATCGGTGTTAAGTAGACCACAGGTTAACTGTTGAGACATCGTGTTGCACATACTTCACTTGTAAAGGTCATCTTATTCTCGTTCTAATTGATTGTTGGATTATGCTTTCGTAACCATGGCGTTCCTAGAACTATCTTATCGTTTTTTAGATCTGCTACTTGAAAGGTTGCCGTTTCCCTATGGCTGTCAATATCCATAGGTACGGTCGCCACATGGGTTATAGGACCTATAGTGCTTGGCTTTCCATCCGCTAAGTAGACTTGTCTCGCTTTCTTCGCTAGTTTGGTGTGGAGGCCGTATTTGTCGCATATTTCTTTGTCGATGAAGTCTTCGGTGGCCACCGAGTTGAGCATTGCATATATTGTTGTTTCTTTGTTTTCTTCGTTGTATATCTTTGTTTTGATCATCACATGATTTCCATCTTCTTCCCCTCTTTGCCTGTGTAGTGCCGTGTAGTAGTTCGCTACCTTGATGGGTTTTCCAGGTCCATATCTTGGATCTCTCAGACCACCGTTTACTGGAGACCCTCGTCGTTTTCTGCCGGTGAATCCTCTGCTATCATTTCGCGGATCTTGCTGCTTTTTTTGATTTTGGAAACGACTATTTCCAGCAGCTCTGTTTCCTTGGTATCCATTGTCGGGTGAGCTTCTGCATTCTCGTATCCAATGTCCTGCTTTTCCGCACCTCAGACAGAGTTTCCCATTCATTCTTCTGGCATATTCGTCCTTAGACAGGTTCACAGCAGGTCCTGCTATTGATTTGTCTAATTCCATTAGCTCGCCTGGTGGAAATGCTCGACTTTCTCCTCGAGTTACTTGTGGTTGGAAGGTCCCGTGCACATGCCTGGATGATTGGACCACCCTGTGAGCTATAGTGTTTTCCGAGTTGCTTTGAACTAGGTTTAATTTGCTTTCTTTATCGATTGCCCATCTTGCAAATCGTTCGGCTGTCGTATAGCACAGGTCGGAGATTCCCCATGCCTCTCAGAGTCTCTCTCGCTCCAGTTTCTCAGGAGGATGATATAGAGAGTAGAATCATCAAACTCAGCCTCGTATTCCAATAGTCGGTATTCATTCCAGTATGCCAAGAATGTTTGTTTTCCTGGTTAGAGTTTTTCTAGCTTTCGTCTTGCTGTTTCTCTGGCTTTGGGATCTCCGAATTGTTCGAAGAGTGTCACCTTGAACTCTTCGTATGTGACCCATTCCCTCTGCTTCCTTACATGTTGTAAAGGCATGATCCATTGTCCCGGAAGTCCCCTGAGTAGAGATTCCAGGCGTCGAATCTTGATCTCATCATGGTGATCTCCATATCCCTTGATGGCAAAATATCCTTCACATGGCGCTAAAAATGTTCATAGCTTGTCTTCAGCTCATTGGTATGTGTCGGGCTCCTTTGCTTTCGGTCTTTGGACATTTCCTTGCCCTGTATTTCGTCTGGCTGCGAGAAATGCCTGAAACTGATTTTCAGTCATTCCAAGTATGCTCGTTCCTGGTGCCTTAGCGGCTGGGGCCGGTTGTAACGTGTTCGCAAGGTGCTAATCACGTTATCAGTAATAGATACGATAGTTGGCAGGTGGCCTGCTCTTCCAGAGAGGAGGCGAGAGCTGAAAACTAAAGGAGGATTCGAGGGCGTACTGAGGAACAAAGAAGTAACCGTTCAACCAAGTATATTGAAATACGGTCTGTCGAAGTCTGCCTTTTCTATCGTAGAAATAGGCGGTCTTTAAATACACAAATCTGTTCATGTCTAGCATGAATGAAACTAATCAAAGGTATCAATCGATACACTTTGGTAAAACTCTTTAAGTATCAAAGCGATACTTAAAACAAACATAAAGCAAAACCAAGTATCAAACAATACTTAAAACAAACCAAGTATCAAGCGATACTTAAAACAAAACATAAAACAAAACCAAGTATCAAACGATACTTAAAACAAACCAAGTATCAAGCGATACTTAAAACATAAAACAAAAACCAAGTATCAAACGATACTTGAAACAAACCAAGTATCAAGCGATACTTAAAACATAAAACAAAAACCAATAACCAAGTACCCGTACCGGTTACACCGGTGGCCCAGGTACTGTGGATCCCGACATTCTCTCGGGTCGTGGAGTTCCTGCAGGAGAGCTATTGACTGGTGATCCTTTCTCTGGGGTTACTGGGCTTGCTGCTCTTGAGGGTTCTGCTGAGATGTGATCTAAGGCGTCGCTGAATCCTCCTAGGTTAAGGTTTTGATCGTCGATGTCGATATCTCCTTCCCTGCATGGATTGAAGGATGCCGTCTTGTATCGTTTGGCGTCGCACTTAGGTGACGCTTTGTAATGTAATGATCCCTCTCTGGATAGTTAGCTCTTGGTGATGGGGAATGATACTTCTCTTTCTGTCTTCTTCTTTCTTTATCTTACGATAGCTCTAGGCCTCTGCCTACATTACTGGTAGTACACGACCTTTGTCTTCTATCAGGAACGCCTATAGTAAGCTTTCTCTAACTCGTCTTCATCAAGGACCTTTCAGGGTGCAACAATAATGGTGCAATAAGGATAAACATTGTAAAGATGTTTTATATTCATTAAAGTAATAAGTAGGAAAAGTACTTAGAATAAAGCGTGAAGAACCTATCTTGCTTGGCCGCCTTGGCCTCCTTATATAGTATTCTTCCCGCCCCTAGTCATGTGACCTAAAGTGGTCACATGTGCGAAACCAAATCATAACAAACTAGTCATGTGACCAAAGTGATCACATGCTCAAAACCCATGACCTCGTAATGAGGTTATGTGCAAAAACTCATAAACCAATCATAACGCAATAAAGAAGTCATATGACTCGTCTGAGTCACATGTGCGAAACCCATGACCTCATAATGAGGTCATATGCAAAACATAAATCATATGCGCAAGGCTTACCCGCAAGGCACACTCGCAAGGCATATTTGCCTGGCGCACGTCCCATGACTCATACTTGAGCCATGTGCGAAAGCATTACAAATCCCATACATAACAAATCATATAACCCGAATGGGTCCTATGCGTAAAACAGTAATATACCTGTGACTCATAACCATGTATCACGTGAAAACCGTTTCCATGCCAAGCCATGTTCGTGACACAGGATGCCTATTGATGGATCCATTGGCAATGGTATCTGGGGCACCCTCTGGCCACTACAAAGTCAGACAGGAGATCGATATCACTGTTATCAAACCCCCCTCCCACGTCCATTGACAAGATCAATCTTTTCTACCCCTCATTATACTTCAAGAATTCAAAGCCCACTGCCATGGCATCATGAACACCCCACTTCCGTCGAGACCCAAATTCTGATTCTCACAGATCCAGGCAGGTGGCCAGTCTCAATCTGACCCCTCACTCTGCTACTTTTACCGGCGTTGGAAGGAGATGTATCATCCTCGACGATTTCATGACATCATACCTGGGTTTATCCAGTTTGGGTATAAGTACTACCTCAGCCTTAAGCCAGTCTGGAATATTGTGCCACAACCCGTAATCTACCAGGTACCTCAATGTTGTCGTATCTCTTTGTTTTCAAAACTGTAGGAAGACATAGTCAATATTATCCTCACCTGGGCCTCTAATCGTAGGGAACCTGGAAATGGCAATTTCCATTTCTTGAGCACTGTCCATATCAATCTCGGAACCCTCCCAAGGGGTAGGGTTGACAGAGGACAACTGCTGTGCAATCAGGTCACTAATGTCTGAATGTGTACTAGTATAGGACACATCTGGTCGTGTCATGGAGGGAAGGGTTCGCTTAGCTTCCAGCTCCCTTGCCAACCTAAATATGTCTGGATCTTGGCTCTCAGCTATTTTTTTCCTGATATACTCGAACCTAGCCATTAGCAGGTATGCTCGGTACACACATCAGACCAATTTGTAGTCCTCCATCTGCTCCGCCTTGTGTTTGGAGTATCAACTTAGCCGGGCCATATCTAACCTCATCCTGTCCAGCTTGGTTGTCCACCACTTGCACTGACCTCTGCCAATAGAGGCCCATGGGAGTGCATCCACCACTCGTCTCACCCCTTCCCACAACTTCCCATCTTCCATTTCTTGCTGGGCATCAAACTGTTTCCCAACCTTCTCCCATACTGCCTTCATCCAGGCTAGCCTCCGACGCATGATGGTATTAGGAAGGTTGATTGTCAACTTAAGGGCTTGTGCACTGTGCTCACAGCCAGTAGCATTGAGGTATCGATGCCTGACATATGGTGCTTGGTGTAGGTAGAGGTTGATACTGGAAACGTCCCGAAAGGTAGGTAGTATTAGAGGAACCACGTCCATGACGTGTGTTGGAGCCATGAACCACTGTTTCAGCCACCGTCCTCCCATATTGTTGTGGTCCGCATTCGGGTCCCAATCTTGGTGCCGGACAGTGAAGTTACCTAATGCAATATCTGGTTCCCCGAGTTCGTTCAACCAGCCAACAAATTGGTCCTTAGTGTAACCTGGTCGGAAGTAAACTCCGGTGAGTACCCTCTTCATCCTTTTTTCCCAATAGCCAACGCTGGCACTACTCTCTCCATGCTTCACCATCTCAAACATCGCACAAATGTGGGATCAAACAAACACCTCCACATCCGACTTTTTAATAAAAGAAAACAAATCCCACCCATCAACATCTATAGGTACATGTAGCTCCTCCGGATCAACCGGTAGTTCAATAATACAAACCAAATCAACTACAGAAAACAAATCAAAAGTCAGCACCCGATTCCGACTACTCCTCCCCACATTTAATGCCATTGTGGTAATAAGCATTAAAAGGGGGCCTCAACTGATCCACTCGGGCCGCAAGGGCCAGAGGCATAGGGGACACCACTATCCTGGTACCGAGCAGTCCAAAAGGTATCTTCCTGGTAGGGCTTGGTAGTGGCTGTAGTTTTTAAAATCCCATGCACTGGGGAGGAGGAGGGGGAGGGACGTTCCAGTTCCTTATCCTTGGTCTGGTCCGACTTCAGATGGAGGCCTTCATCTTCCGCGCTACTGCTGATCTCAACCAGTCATAGTGTTGGAGACATTCCACGACAACTGTGTTGTCTCTGGGCCCTTTTCGTCTGACTTGCCTGGTGTTCCAGTTTCTTGGTAGGCTCCGACAGTTGGGCTGTTCCTTGTTTTGGACTGGAGCACGACAGAGCTGAGGGTGACGTCCTGACTCCTGGGCACTGTTCATATCCAGTGAAATAGTCCATTCGGTCACAGAGCCAACATTGTCTCCTAGTATGCCCACAGGTCTAGCCTACCCCCCTTGGGCATCCAAGGTTGCTGCACATATGTTCTCAGGTAAAATGCACTACAAAACAGAACTGATAGTGGGGTGGGCGACCACATGTGGCCTCAAAGTGGCCAGTCCCCAAAAACTTACCACAAACCTTTAGGGGTCTATGTTCCTCAAATACCTGAACGTTACGGGCTCCTCCTCTCAACCAGATCTTTTCCTCGGCCAGTCTTTCCCTGATGGCCTTGTTCTTTTTGACCCCAAAGTGGATGCTACATGTTGTAGCATTGGCCTGCCTCATGGTGTAGATGGACCCTATAATATCTGGTCAGGAAACGGTAACTACACCAGTATTTGATTGCTCCAAATCAGTGCGAAAGCCATCAAATACCACACTCCTAGTCCATCTGTGAACCCTCCAAATTGACACTCATCCTGTGTCAGCAAGTAGGATACCAGAAACAAAAATCTCCACCTTCTCCAAGTTCCTCTGGAACTCGAATTCTGAGAGTGACAATTTTCTAAGTAGGTCAAGCATTGCCTTGTCAAGCCGATTGCCTAGTTCGGTGACAGATTGTCCAGCCAGGATTAAAAAGATACAACCAATCTTAGGCCGTATATGTCCAGTACAGATGTATGGGGCATTGCCCCGAATCTTTCCCTGGTTTGAGAAGATCATGTTGATCCAGTTCTGAATTACCTCGATGCCCATACCTTCTGATAGGGCTACTTGTTTGTGGGTGGTGAATCGCATAGTGATATGCCTTCCATGGGCATCAGGGGTCAGTGATGACTGTGGTAGCACTGGGACCGAGTTGAGCAGGTCAGGAGGTCCTTGCGGGCCTCGTCGGTACTCTTGTTGCATTGGGGTTGCGGTTACCTTGATGCTCGCTATGGCCACAGGCCCTGATTGAATTGGCAAAGCAGCAGGTGCTGCTGTCACCAGAGTCGATTCCAGTCTGTCAGTGTCCTTCCCCTGAGTCTTGGCTGGGGTCACCGTCTCCTTCTCGCCACCAGCTTCTGTGGGAGCCTTTCTTCTCCTTCTAGCAGTACTGTTCAGGTGTCTACCACATTTCCTTTCTCTTCTCTTTCCTTCTTCCTCCCTATCCTCTTTTTCCCAGTTCACCAATTTGCCTTCTACCTCATGAGCCACCTGTAGAGTTATCCCCCCTTCACTGGAGGAGCCCCCACTGCTAGACTGGTGGGAGAATGCTACTGATGTGAGGTGGGTGGAGGGTGCCTGTTCTTTCTGAGCAGTAGGAGGCTTGGGCACATATGCCATCCATTTCACTACCTCGGTAAAGGAGGCTTTAGTAGTAGGAGGCACTGTAGCAGTCTCCATTCCCTTATCAGGAGTTGGGGGTGATGTTGTTCCCAACAAAGCAAATGGAGTGTTGCCGGACCCTACTGAAAGAAATTGGAGGCGGGGGGACAACATACCTCGCAGGGTCTCTATCTCATCCACTTACTTGCCAACAATCTCTGTCAGTGCCTTCACCGCCCGTTCCAGCAGGTGTATTTGGCTCCTGTAATTCACTCCGCCCTCTGGTCTTTCATTACCAAATGCGGCACCATTGTTCATCCAAGCCCAGACATCATGTACAGTGTCGTCCTCAATTGACCCAGATTCCGAGGAGAGGAGGGGTTGAGTGTTGCCAGAGCAGATGTCCTCCAACCCTTCCAACATGGATCCAATCATGCTACCCGAGTGGGGCCCTGGAGATGGAGTCCTACCTGCCTCCAGCATCTTGCATACCTCTGCCATAATGGAGTCCGCCTGAGCCAGAATGGCATTGGCTTCCTCAGGTTGGGTATCTGGAAGGTCAACCTCTAACGGTGTCTGGGCGTCACGTGAAACCTCCTGGGAGCTTAATAGCGGTCCTTCCCACAATGTCCATTCTCTATCAAAGGCCGATGGTGATGATGCCATTGTCAGAGTGGGGGCATGGATGCTGTCGCCCAGTCCAGTCGCTTCGGGGTTATGTCCTTCCAAATCCATGGGAGTGTCCCAAGTCAACACCTCCGAGGTAGGCAGGACATCTTTGGTTACAAGTAGTGATGGGGGCGGTGATGTAGCCTCAATGTGTGACGGGAGACTCATAGGTGAGGGAACGGCCAGGCGCCCTTGACGTATGTCAAGGGGCAGGCCAGGGAGGGCGGGAACGATCTGCTTTTTTCAGCCTTCCTCGACATTGATTGCCCTCAAATACAGGGTGCTCAGAACAGGAGTAGTGGACTGCTTAGCGGGGGATACTAACCATGGATGGCGTCGTGTTCCAGCGGTAGGGGGGTTGTAGTCCTCATCTTCTGGGTCATCTAATCTGAACTTTGGGGTCTCGTAAAGAGCTCTTTCTCCAGAAGACATCCCGGCCATAAAGGATGGAGTCGACAAGCCAGCTTTACATGCAGGAGCCTGGTGGAGGACTCTGGGCATCTTGCTTTATATGGCCCTAGTAAGGGGAGGAGTAGTAGACCATGAACTTGCCTCTACCATAGTCGTACTCTTGGACGGTAGTATAGAGGATTCAGGTACAATGGCTTGGGAATCTTTGGAGTGGGAGGGTGTCGGGGCTGGAGAGTATTCCGAGCCATGATCAGAGTTGAACTGAACAAAGAGTCCTGTGGTAGTGTCCTTGTCCAAGCCACACATGGCTGGACAGCCTCTCCCCGTTAGGTAATCTCTCACCAAAACCACCACTTCTTTCATTGTGGCAACGGTTGTATTAGCCACTGTTTACTGAACTAAATTATCAAACTGTAAGTTTACCACGTTGTGACACCCGTGACAGTGGTGAAACTGTAGGCAATTAAAGTTTCCTTTAGGTGTGATATATGACGGTGTAGTTGTGAGGATGAGGCCACGGTCAGCCTCAGTAGCAGGCACAAGAGACAAGGCTGCATGAGTTGTCTCAAGTAAGGTGGAGGGGTGGAAGTCGAACTGAACAGGGGATGACATCCTCGAATGGGGGGGAGAATCCATGGAAGAGGAGGCTGTCGAAGATGCCATCCTCGCCCAAACTATACTCAGTGATTACTGGGACCAGGCCACAGATATCGCACACTGAAGTATCTTCAAAGTAAGAACAACTACTTCTAACCGACGGCCCGAAATAAAAAACACAAACAAGGAACAGTAGAGGAAGTATTTATCGCGAGGGAAATAAGGTAAAGAATTGGTTATACTCACTTCCGACACAGAGTGCAAGAAGTAGGAAAAGTACTTAGAAGTCAATCTAATTTTATTTAAACTCCTACTTCTAACACTGGAATACGACGAGCCCCTGCTGGTACAGGGATACCACTAACTGGTATACCACTAATCCTAAGCTAACTAAGTCTACAGCCCCGCACCTGCCATCCCCGAGTTATGTGCTCATGGAAACTAATTACAAGACCATCAAACAACCCAGTGCCCACCCCGGTACAGGTCCGTAGCCCCTCTGGCATGAGGCCAACCAGTACTAAGCGTAGCTGAAACCGAGTAAAAGACCGACCGGACCAGGTTCCTTGTCCAATACTTATACAATCACTACCACCTGGTCTAAATACTGTCCCGTGATACCTCCACCACAGTAGAAAACAAAATAAAACACAGAAACTAAACCTACAGGGGATACAATGGCAGGGAGGAGGCAACCAACATGTCAACCTCTCGCACCTGCATGCCAGGCGGTTGATCCTATAAACCCACGTTGCCGGTTGCCTCTGAGAAGTGTACCTGTGAGGAGGACCTGTCCCTGCTACCTGTTCCCCAAACAAAACACTATAAACAAAGGAAATACATAGAGGTAGTAACAGACCAAAAAAGGTCAGTGGGGCCTATCTCCCACCCGTGGTGCCATGCCTCCCCCTGCCAACCCCGTAGCCAAACCAAAGAAACCAAACGAACTCCACAAAATCCTGGATGCAAGACCCAAACAAGTCCAACCAGGTGGTCGCAACCCACTATCCGGACAGGTGGCCATCAGCTAGCCCGTCCATCAGAAAGCTTTACAGCACTCAGCAGCTTCACCTGGCAGCCTAAGCCAGACTGGAAACACTTAATTACATCTCGCCCAACCTGATGCAGGCCTGACCAGTGCTCGCAGGTGTCCCTCCCCCCCAAATCAGCCGCTTCCAAGCCCCACACACCAGATGCCACTGAGCCCATCCAGCCCCCCCAGCCCCTCAGACACATCAACCATCTGACAGCCACAGGACAGCATATACCTAGCCCCATCAAGCAGCCGCTGGTCTTGGCCGCTCAACAGAGCCTCAACCCTGGGTACCTTGTACCCGAGGAGGCCCACCAGCCTCAGCCGGTAGCCACAAAGAAGATAGTACCAACACCCGAAGGCATCAGCACCAGCTACCACATCCAACCTAGTCGAACCGAAGTGCAACCAAGCCGGGAAAGAGTCAGCAGAACCAGCCGAAGCCAGCCCCACAGGTCCAGCAACAAGCACAGACCGAACAATGGGTAAAAGGCACTCCCAACTGACATGACATAAAGGGGGAGGGCAAATGAACAGGAGCAGACAAACAGAAGGTAGGCCCCACTTGTAATGTGTGAAGCTGCCAACCACAATCCACAACCAAACCACCTAATCACACAGACAACACGAGTATCTGGCAGCCAATCATCCCACACCACCCCAGGCAGCAACAATAACCACACCAGGGGGTAAGAGCCTTCAGAGTCAAAGCCATCCCCACCGACGCGAGGAGGAGACACCTGACTGAACTATTGTAAGTACCACAAGAACAAAAGCTTCCAAGAGAATGGTGATAAACAACATCGTAGGATTCTGGCAGTAGAAAAATAATGTAACAAGGAGGGGCTGGGCAGGTACTGCCCTGCCACCTGAGGAGTGATGTGGCTGGTACAACGAGTTGAGGACACGGGACGGTCATCAAGTGAGCCTGTGTGCGTTTTGTATTGTCAAAACTAAGGACTCGATTAAAACCCAACAGGAATATCAGCTGGTCCAGTGAACGACATGGGTGATCTCCCCAAATGTAAAGTTCAATCCCTGCAAACGAACGCGAAACCTGCGCGTAGACGATAAACAGGAAGCAGAAGACATTTTACCGAAAGGGGCTCGTAAGCGACCGTGATGAATAGCTCGAAGTGCCAGTATTGTGAGATTACCAGCAGGTAACGAAACAAGAAGCAAAGAAGCAATCCACCATGCAACATCTAACAAATCCCAACACCAAGAACCCCCAAAACTACTGAGCGATCTCAGATATCTCCCCTAGAATCTAAGGCATCAGGGTCCGTTATGCGTACGAAAGAATCGCACGGGGCGAAGTGATGGCAAGGATGAGGAAAAGTACTTAGAACAAAGCGTGAAGAACCTATCCTTCTTGACTTCATCGGCCTCCTTATATAGTGTTCTTCCTGTCCCGAGTCATGTGACCTAAAGTGGTCACATGTCCGAAATCAAATCATATTAAACTAATCATGTGACCAAAATGGTTACATGCTCAAACCTCATGACCTCATAGCGATATCATGTGCAAAAACTCATAAACCAATCATAATACAATAAACAAATCATATGACTCGACTGAGTCATATATGTGAAACCCATAACCTCATAACCAGGTCATGTGTGAAATAGAAATCATATGTACAAGGCATACCCTCAAGGCATACTCGTAAGGCATACTCGTCAGGCACACGTCCCATGACTCATATTTGAGCCATGTACAAAAGCTTCACAAATCATACATATAACAAATCATATTACTTGAATGAGTTATATGTGTAAAACAATAACATACCTGTGACTCATAACCATATGTCATGTGAAAACCTTTTCCTCGTCAAGCCACATTCGTGACATTAGCTCCTCTCCTACCAAGCATGTGTCCCATCAGGCTCTTTCCTCAAGCTTCAATAGTTCCCATCCTGCTGAGCACAAGGACCTCTAAAGCCTATTGAACTTGTCGTCCACTTCCCTCCATCTTACCCTCACCATTTCCAAGCTGAGGTTCGCCATCTCAATCGTGTGCCTCTGAACAATATTCAGCTATTGTAGTTCTGCGATGGTTTTATCGTTTGCCGAAATTGTGGCTTCAGTCTGACCAAGTTGTTCCTGAAGTCTCCGCATGTGCCTGTGTAGACTCCTGGTGTCTGGTTCCATTTCCGTCGATGAGTTTTAGGCTCCCTCCTCCCTGGGCCTCATCCTCGAGGCCCTAGCTCTCCGCCATACCATGGCATCTTTTCCTTCCAACTCTTTCTTTGTCCCATCCTTCTGCGGATAGTATCCCACAGAGACTTTCTTCATCCTGTGCATCTTGCACGTGTTATTGAAGCACTGTTTCCAGTGCTGTAGTGCATGGTCCGGGTATGGACCGAACTTTTTGTATTTTTCTGGGAACCATCCCCAGCCTTCCTTGTCTCCGTAGCGTGTGGGACATCCATCGTTGTAGCATACTGTCTATGACATGCCGATATGCTGTGCTTGCATTTCCCTTTCCCTATGTTCTTCCTCAGAAGGACACTTGAATTAGTATTCGGGGCTGGTCAGTGTGGTTTGGCGGGGGTTATCGCCCCAGCTCTCGTGTTGTTACAATGGCACGGGAGTCTTTTCCTCGCCTTTGTCTTGGTTGAAAGTGATTGTTACCAGGGCTGGGCTTGTCTGGGTATCGCTAGTGGAAGGTTGAGGTAGCATCTTGTACGTGTTCAAAGTTGTGTGGGAAGTACCAAGATTTATTGTGTTGGGGTGAATATCCTGTCCACTTGGCTCAGTATTGGAGGTCACCGTGGAAGAAGCGAGAATCGACTATTTTTTCGAACCAGTATTCTGGTTCTCCGTTGAGTTCGATTGGAGGAGGAGGAATAATTGTTTGTGAGGGAAACTTGCTATCGTTGTGTAATTCGAGGAATGAGATGTGGAATGTATTGTGTATTCGTATCAAGGGTGGAAGGTCGAGTTTATAAGCTTGGCTGCCCACTCCTTCCAGTATCTTGAATGGTTTGATTTTCTTGTAGTATAATTTCTTTGATAGTCGTGTCGTATAGATATTACGTGATATTAGCCATACCATATCTCTGTTGTATATTTGGATCCGGTCTTCAGTGCTTATCATATTGTTCTTTTTGCCTTTGTTGTACTTGACTCATTTTGTATTGTAATGTCACATATAGTTTTCCCATATCAGTTTTGTCCGGTAATATACCATTAATGGTGTGATATGGTGTCTGACTTTATGGATGTTGTCTGTAATTCGCGAAGAAGGGTGTAATACCAATCGTTTTTTGCTTTCCATTGTTGTATGCAAATTCGGCCATTGATAGCAGTTTGTACCAATCATCTTGTTGGTAGTTGACATAGGCCCGTAAATATTGTTCGAGTATTGCATTTACCTGTTCCAATGGTCCATCCCTTTGAGGGTGAAATGCAGTGCTCAGCCTGTTTTGTATCCCAATTTCTCTGGTTACTTTCTTCCATAGTCCTGATGTGAATAGTGTTCCTCGGTCAGTAATGATCTTCTTTGGGAGGCCGTGAAGTTGGAAGACTTCTCGGAAGAATGTTTGTATAAAATCTCTCATGTCAATATCTTTTCTGACTGGAATGAAATTACTCCTTTTGGTCAAATCATCCACCACGACCAGGATGCTAACGCAATTTTCCGATGCCGGTAGGTCCGTGATAAAATCTATAGAAATTGTTTCTCATGGTTGTTTGGGAACTGGGTTTGATTTCAGTAATCTATATGGTACGGGTTTAGCTGTTTTCGTGCTTTGGCATATGTCGCAGTTTTTAACATATCGTTTGACATCTTTGTACAGTCCTGGCCAATACAATAACCTTGTGATGAATTCTGTGGTTTTAGCTGTTTCTCCGTGTCCTGCCATTCGGATATCGTGGTGTTGTCATATGATGTCTGTTCTTATCTCTTCTTTTTCCAGAATTTATTGTTTTCCGTCATACCACATGTTTCCATCCTTCCATTGCCATAAACCCAGAGCAATTCCTTTCAACTCCTTTTTTCCTTCCTTCAATGCTTCTGTTATTGCCTCAATTGTTTTGTCTCTTTCGTTAGTCTTCTCAATTTCCCTTTTCTCCATTGACGTGAATTAGATAATGTCCATTGCTTCAAAGTATGTTTTTGGCAACAGTGTTCGTGTTTTTGGTTTGATTCTTTTGCCTTGTTTTGTTTGTGGTTTGTCACTTGCAATCCTTATGAGAACATCTGGCTTTCCTCTCTCTTTGCCTGGTCAGTATTCGGTTTTGAAGTTGTATATACTGAGGGGTTCCATCTACCTTATCTGGCGGTCATTCAGTTCTTTCATGGTCATGAACGGGACCAGATTCCTATGGTCAGTTAGAACTTGGACTGGACTGTTGTTTTTCATAACGTATTTCCTCTCTTTCTTTAATGCTTGTACTATCGCTAATAGTTCTTTGTTTGCAACATTGTAGTTGCACTCTGCAGGGGTCATTGTCTTGGATCGGTGAGACACTGGCCTCCATTTTCCGTCTTGGCATTGTTGCGATAGTCTGCCTAAGCATACATATTTTGAGGTGTCCATTTTGATCATTGTTCTTCAGTTTGGGTCGAAACGAACCAACATTGGTACCGATGATAGATGCGTTCGTATTACATCATATGCATTCTGTTCCGTTTCTCACCATTCCTATTTCTTGTCTTTCTTTGTTAGATTATACTCCCTTGCGCCCCTCTGCCGCAGCCAATAAGAGTGGCGTTTGGTTGCCTATATCGGGTG
>NW_003299004.1:27196-28699 GCF_000151645.1 Tuber melanosporum
TCACCCGAACATCGAGGTCACTCTAAGGTTCGAGTCTCCTGATCCCTCTATGAATCTTCGATAAAAGTTGCAGAATCTGATAAAGCATTGAACATCTATTTTGTTGTTTGGTTTGGCCCAATCCCATATTGCCACTGTTTTGACTGGTTCGACCTTGACCCCACTTCAATTGGCGATAAATCCAAGGTATTCTGTTTCTTCTTTATAGAATTCGCATTTTGTTGGTTTGATCTTCATTCCTGATCCTTGCATTGTGGCCATGATATTACTGATATCCTTCTGGTGTCATTACATGTTTTCCGAATAGATGAGTACGTCGTCCAAGTATACGATACAACATATGTCCAGGTACTTATTGAGTACCTTGTTGATCCATCTTTAGAACGAAGCCAGTGCATTTGTGAGCCCGAAAGGTATAACCAAGTATTTGAACATTCCATATTTTGAGGTGAATGTAGTCTTCCATTTATCTCCAGCCTTGATGCGTATATTGTGGTATGCATCCTTAATGTCGAGTTTGGTGAAAGATTTTGCTGACTGTAGTCTATCCAGTGCCTCTCCAATTAAGGCTAGTGGATATCGATCTTTCTTAGTAACCAAATTGAGGGCTCTGTAGTCAACACAGAGTCTGATTTCTCTATCTTTATTTTTGACGAATAGTAGTGTGGATCCTCCTGATATACAGGAGTCCTTGATCCATTCTCGCTTTAGGTTTTACTAGATGTACTTCCTAAGTTCTTCGAGTTCTGCTTCTCCTAGTGGGTATAATTTCTTGTAGGAAATCTCTTTTGCTTTTCCTGTTTTCTTGTCTTTGTCCACTTGAATTTTGTGATCTATTCCTGGTCTTTGAGGTGGTAGCTCCCAGGCTTCCTCTTCTTAGAATAGGTTCATGAATTGATGATATTCTTTTGGAATCAATTCATTCCATCCCCGTTTGCTTTGGTATTTCTTGTCTTGGATTGCTAGTTCCGTGCTGATGTTGATTTTTGCTAGGACCGCTTTTTCATCTTCGTATGTCCATTGGAGAATTCCTGTTGTATCTCTTCTTTGATAGTACCTTCCAAAGGCTTCTGCTATGATCTCTTTGATCTCGATTCTTTTTGTTGTATCGGGCTGGTTTTGGTCTGTACTTCCAAATCCCTTGTCTTCTCTAGTGGTTTCTTCCAGTTGATCTACTTTACGCAGATGCTCTTTGTTGATTTTTTTCGATTATCAACTGTGCGATTCGATCGCCTTTTTGAACCTCGTAGTCCTCTGGAGCCAGGTTGGCCAGGATAACTTTGATTTCACCTGTATAGTCAACGTCGATCACCCCTGCCATGCTCCTGAGTCGATGCTTGACTGCAAGACCACGGCGGGGTGCTATCTGTCCATTGGTGCCTTCTGGTAGTCCGATGGCTATTCCTGTTGCTATCATTGCCTGCCTACTGGGCAGGTATCTTGATTCCTTCATTGGCATACAGGTCATATCCTGCTGCCCCTTTGGAACTCTTGGTTGGCACT
>NW_003299004.1:28849-41326 GCF_000151645.1 Tuber melanosporum
TAGTTCGTCCTCTTACGCATGTTGATTTTCTCACCTGTTACGCAACTTTTGCCTCTTGGTCCAGTTTTTATATCTGGACTCTCTTATCTTGTAGTGTCGCGGAGAACATGGCATGCAAAATTTCTTCTTCTGCTTCTTGTACAGGTGTCCAGTAGACTGCAGGTGAACTATTGAGACATTGTATCGTATATAGTTCACTTGTAAATGTCATCTTGTTCTCGTTCTAATTGATTGTCAGATTATGTATTAGCAACCCTGGCTTCCCTAAGACTTTCTCACTGTTCGTGAGATCTGCTACCTTACAGGATGCCGTTTTCCTATAGCTGTCAATGTCCATAGGTACTGTTACCATATGGGTTATAGGACCCATTGTGCTTGGCTTTCCATCTGCTAGGCAGACTTGTCTCGCTTTCTTTACTTCTTTAGTGTGGAGGCCTTATTTGTGGCAGATTTCGTTATCGATAAAATCTTCGGTAGCCCGAAGTTGAGCATTGCATATATTGTTGTTTCTTCGTTTTCTTCGTTGTATATCTTCGTCTTGAACATCACATGATCTCCGTCTTCTTCTCCTCTTTGTATATGTAGTGCCGAGTTGTAGCTCGCTAACTTGATGAGTTTTCCAGGTCCACATCTTGGGTCTCCCAGACTACTGTTTACTGGGAACTCTCGTTGCTTTCCGCCGGTAAATCTTCTGCGATCATTTCCCGAATGTTGCTTCTCCTTTAATTTTGAAAGCGATTATTTCCAGCAGCTTTAGTGCCTTGGCATCCGCTGTCGGGTCGGCTTCTGCATTCTCGTATCCTATGTCCTGCTTTTCCGCACCTTAGGCAGAGTTTTCCATTCATTCTTCTGGCGTATTCTTCTTTAGACAGGTTCAGAGCAGGCCCTGCCCTTGGTTTGTCCAACTCTATTGGCTGGCTTAGTGGTAATGCGCGACTTTTACCTTAAGCTGCTTCCAGTTTGAAGGTTCCGTCTACCTTCCCGGATGATTGGGCCACTCTGTCTGCTATAGTGTTCTCTGAGTTGTTTCGAACCATATTTAGCTTACTTTCCTTATCGATGACCCATCTTGCAAATCGTTCTGCTGTGGTATAACGTGAATCGGAGATTCCCCATACTTCTCAAAGTCTCTCACTACTGTTTCTCAGGACCATGATGTCTAGGGTAGTATCATCAAATACAGCCTCCTATTTCAATAGTCGGCATTTGTTCCAGTATGCCGAAAAGGTTTGTTTTCCTTGTTGGAGTTTTTCTAGCTTTCGCCTTGTTGTCTCTTTGGTGTTGAGATCCCCGAATTGTTCAAAGAGTATCGCCTTGATTTCTTCATACATGACCCATTCCCTCAGCTTCCTTCTATCTTGGAACAGCATGATCCGTTGCCCCACAAGTCCTCTTAATAGAGATTCCACAAATGGAATCTTGATCTCATTGTAGTGCTCTCCTTATTCCTTAACTGCAAAATACCCTTCACATTGTGCCAGGAATATTTGTAGCTTATCTTTGGCTTCTTCGTATGTGTCGGTTTCTTTTGCTTTCGGTTGTTGGATGTTTCCTTGTCCTGTGTTTTGTGTTGCTCCTAGAAATATCTGAAACTAATTCTCAGTCATTCCAAGTATGCTAGTGCCTGGCGCAGGAGCGGCTGGGGCCAGTGGCACAGGTACTGCTGATCCTGACATTCTCTCAGGTCATGGAGTTCCTGCAGAAGAGCTATTGACTCGTGATCTTTTCTCTGGGGTTACTGGGCTGGCTGCCCTGGAGTGCTCGGCTGAAGTGTGATCTAGGGCGTCGTTGAATCCCCCCAGATTAAGGTTTTGATCATCAATATCAATATCTCTTTCCCTTTTTGGGTTGAAGGATAGCGTCTTGTATTGTTTGGCGTTGTACTAGGTGATGCATTGTAATGTAACGATCCCTCCTTGGATAGTTAGTTCTTGGCAACTAGGAACGATATTTCTCTTCTTCTTCTGTTTCTTTGCTTAGTCTTATGATAGCAATAGGCCTCTGCCTATGTTACCGATCGTACAAAACTTCTCTCTTCTACCGGGAACACCTATCGTAAACTTTCTCTAACTCTTCTTCATGAAGAGTGTTCCTTGGCGTAATGATAATGTTGCAATAAAGATAAAGATCTTGAAGGTGTTTTATATTCATTAAAGTATTAAGTAGGAAAAGTACTTAGAATTCAATCTAATTTTATTTATACTAGTACTGCCGACACTGGCATATGACGAGTCTCCCCCATGCCCCAAACAAACAAACTTTCTAAAATACACTACCACGGACCGTTCCACCCTGCAACCACTCCTCCCAAACATAAATCCAAAAATCTCTACCTACATGGGCTCACAGGCACTCGTGACGGCTAGCGTTAACCTGGATTTACACATATTCCCACCCCGCCACCCAACCACCATCTCATACCCTCACTCCTATCTGCCTCCAGTACTATTTGTCCTACATACTCAACAAAGGAAACTTACAGTCTATCCCAACATTTCTCCATCCTCTTAAAATGTAGTTCCAGGTCCAAGTACCCCTCGGCCAGAGCCATCCCACAAAATGAACTGCCCTCCTCTTTTAAAAATACATTTGTCTTAGCCCACCGCAAAACTACCTATGTTCGAGTCGCGAGGTCCAGCTCGTCCCATTGCTGGTACCGAGAATGCCAAAACCGATCGTGACATGTCCGTAAACAGCGGAGCATTTTTTCAAAGTGTTCGGCGAAGGTGACTCGCTTCTAGGTGGCCGTCACAGAAATTGAGGTCCCACAACCAGGACAGTCGCAATGTCACTAGTCAAACAAAAAGAACCACTTCTTCGGCATGGTTACCAATCCCGGCAGAACACATCCACTGCCATGGTGTTTTTTCTCGTACCGGGCACAGGCCATGGGATCCCCTACCGTTGCCAGCCGGCCGCCTCTTTCCACCGTCAGTGTGCTGTCAAAGGAGTTACCTGCTACTACCAACTCCCCATCCACCATTTCAACATGCCGGGGAATCCCCAGGCCTAACCACCCGTGACTCACCCACCAGGACTTCCATCGTGATATCGCCGAATCCTTGTATAAGTCCTCGTCAGCTGGTCATCCTACAGCATAACGGGGGCACTCAATCCAGTGGTGTCTGTTGTCCTTCCCCTCACAGCTGTCATGGCCAACCAGCCCCATTCCACTGCGGACCCTCAGCAAAACGTAGGAGTCCATGTGGGTAAGTCCCCGAAAATGCCTAGGTACCCTAGGTTCACAAGCATAATACCCATGTTCTTCCCTATCATGCCAGGAACCCCATTCTTCCTTTCACAACACTCGGGCCAGAGCCGCATGCCCGATCTCAAAGCTAACCCCTTTCCAGAGCAGAGGGTGCAATGCATGACCCACGCAGGCCTTATCCTTTAGGTCTACCATCTCATTGCCATCGATGCCCATATGTCCCGGAACCTAGTTAAGGCTGACGTGGCTGAATTCATTAAGCAGTGGTGCCATAACTTCCCACAGTTCAGCTGAATCACCTTCCGAAAACATATTGTCTACCAGGGTGAGGGCTGCAACGCAGTCCAGCAACACATGAACCGGACGACTCTTGGCCATCCCCTGGGTATGTCGGAGTGTACAGACAACTGCAAACAGCTTGCACTCAACAATGCTCCAAGACGGGGGAACTGAGTACCCGTCGACACGAGTCAGGGCCCATTTCTCGAAAACCACCCATGCCACACCAACCTCTTCAGAGGACTTGGACCCGTCTGTGTATATGACCACATCCGAGGTCTTACAAAGATCTGTGTACAGCGAATAGTGGCGTGCAGGCATCACCGCCTTGCCTTTCCCAATCGCAATTGTGGAGCGGCAGGTGAGTTCCTTGTCCGAGTTTTGCCGATGTGCCACCATCCCTTCCTACTTCCAACCGAGCCGTATCTCACCGAACCACGGGTGTTGATTACAGTACTGGTAGTTAATAAATCGGCTGTAGCACCTCTGCTGCAGATACCTCCCTTGGATGGTACCAGGTGGTGTTCCGAACTCAGCCAGCAGTATATTGTTTGCCAGCTTCATAGGGGTCCAGAAAACCGATTGGAGGCAGTTGTTGACGTGGACCTGAATCTGTTTCACATACAACCCGTGGTCGGTTACAAATTCAAGCCCGTAATAGACAGTCGGAAGGTAGGCTGCCTGCACCAAGCGGTAAGTCTCCCACACCCTTAGCCCACCAACACTCCCAAACCTTCTCCCCAACGCCGAAATCCTCCTCCTAACATCCAACCCCCTTTGCAACCAGTACTTTACATGAGAAGAAAAGTTAAGAAATACATTAAACCTATACCCAAGAACCCGCAAATCCTCAGAAGGCAAAACCACTTCTCCCAATAACTCCATTCCTCCCCACGCCCTGTCCCCAAACCCAATCCACTGGGTATTGAGGGCACTAAACCCCATTCCCCTAGACCTTGCTATACAATTGCAGTCTGCAAAAGTTTCTCCTGCATGGTACCGGGCAGCATTATAAGAATCTGCAGCCACCATGATGACCCCGTCATCAACGTATGAGATCACCAATTGTTGGACCCCAGGGGAGTATCGCATTCGTGGTGTGAATATATCTGCCATGTAGGCCCCAAAGAGAAAAGGAGAGAGAAGCGAGCCCTGAGGCACCTCTTTGCTGACATAGTAGATCTAGGAGATGCATCCATTAAAACGGAAACGAATCGACTGACAGGAAGTCCATCTTCGCACCCATTGACACAAGTTCGACGGACACCCCCGGGCAACCAGGAAGTCTGACAGGAGGTTAACATCAATGTTATCGAATCCTCCTTCAACGTCTATAGACAAAATTAGCCGTTTATAGCCCTCATTATGCCGCAGGAATTCAAAGACCACTGCCATGGCATTGTGAACCCCTCTCTTCCAGTGAGAACCAAATTGTGTCTCCCACAGGTCAAGACACATGGCCAATGTTAGCAGGACCAGGCGTTCTGCAACCTTCGCAGGTGTCGGGAGGAGGTGTATCATTCTCCATGACTTGACGACATCGTATCTGGGTTTGTCAATCTTCGGTATGAGTACTACCTCTGCCCAATGCCAATTCAAAATATCGTGACGCAGCTCGTAGTCGACCAGACGTCGCAAAGTCGTTGCATCCCTCCAGTTCCAAAAATGTATGAATGGATATCTGATATAATCCTCGCCTGGACCTGTGTTCGTAGGGGACCTAGCAAGGGCAATCTCCATTTCCCGAGCACTGTCTATATTAATCATGGAGTCCTTCCAAGGGGCAGGATCGCCAGAGGATACCTGCTGTGCTATCAGGTCGCTGATGTCTGAATGCGTCGTAGTATAGGACCCATCTGGCCAGGCCATGGAGGGAAGTATTCGCTTGGCTTCCAATTTTCGTGCCAGCCGAAAAATGTCCAGATCCTGACTCTCAGCTATCTTGGCCCTGATGTGTTCGAACCTGGCCCTCAACAGGCAAGCTCGGTAAACACTCCTGACCAGCTTGTAGTCCTCCATCCATTCCTCCTAGCGCTTGGTGTATTCTCGTAGCCGAGCCACATCCAACCTTATCGCTTCCAACTCTGGTGTCCACCACTCATACCGACCTCTGCCAACGGAGGTCCATGGGAGCACGTCTACCATACGCCTCACCCCTTCCCACAACTCCTCATCTTCCACCTCTTTAAGGGTGTCTAACTGCTTCCCAACCTTTTCCCAGACTGCTTTTTTCCAAGCCAGCCTCCGACGCATAACATCGTCAGGGAGGTCCACCTGTAGCTTGAGGACTTGAGCACTGTGCTCGCAGCCAGCAGCGTCCATATATCGATGTCGGATATAAGGTGTCTTGTGCAGGCATAGGTCGATTCTGAAAACGTTCCGAAAGGTTGGCACTGTCGGTGGTACCATATTCATATCACGGGCTGGGGTCGTGAACCATTGTTTCAGCCACCATCCTCCTGCATTGTTATAGTCCGCATTAGGATCCCAGTCTTGATGCCTGGCGTTGAAGTCCCCAAACACAATGTCAGGTTCCCTGAGCTCATCCAACCATCGAGCAAACTGGTCTTTGGTATAGACGGGTCGAAAGTAAACTCCAGCGAGTACCCTCTTTGCCCCTTTCTCCCAATACCCAATCCGAGCACTACTTTCCCCGTGCCCCACCACCTCAAACAGCCCACAAATGTGGGACCGAACAAATACCTCAACGCCTGACCTTTCAGTAAAGGAAAACAAATCCCACACATCAACATCTATTAGTACATGTTGTCCCTCCCGATCCACAGAAGGTTCAACAATAAACAACAAATTAACAAAGGAAAACAAATCAAACGCCAGCGCCCAATTCCGACTACTCCTCCCCACGATTAATGCCAATGTCGTACTAAGCATTTAAAAGGGAGCCTCAACTAATCCACTTGGGCCGTAAGGACCAGAGGCATAGGCGGAGCCGGTGTCCGGATCCCGGGCAACGCAACTTGTTTCCTGGTCTCGGGGCTTGGTGGCAGTGCCAGCCCTGGTTTTTAAAATCCCACGTGCCGGGGAGGGGGAAGGTCATTCCGGTTCCTTATCCTTGGCCTTTTCCGACTTACAGCGGGGAGCCTCATCTTCCTCATCACTGCTGATCTCGACCAGCCTAGGTGTCGGGGACCTTCCACGGCTGTGGCTTCCACTCCTCCATTTTTCCTTCATCCTCTTACCCTGCTGTCTTTGCTTTTTGACAGGTTCCTTGGCGGGTCCTGTCGGTGCGGTTGTTCCTTGTCCAGCAGGTGAGGACGGTGGAGTTGGGGATGAGGATTTGATACTTGGGCATCGCTCATATCCTGTGAAGTGGTCCATCCGGTCGCACAGCCAGCACTATCTCCTGGTATGTCCACAAGCCTGACCCACCCCTCCGGGACAAGCCAACTTGCTGCACCTGTGCTCTCGAGAGAAATGTTCTCCGAAACAGAATCGGTACTCAGGGGGGTGGCCACATGTCGCCTCGAAGTGGCCAGTTTCCAGGCACCTACCACATACCTTAAGGGGGCAATGCTCTTCAAAGACCCTGACATTGCGGGTACCTCCTCGCAACCAGATTCTTCCCTCCGCCAGTCTTTCCTTGATGGCCTCATTATTCTCCACCACAAAGCGGATGCTACAACTCGCAGTATTGGCCTGCCTCATGGCGTGTATGGATCCCATAATATTGGGACGGGAAACAGCGACTACACCAGTATTGGATTCCTCCAGATCAGTGCGAAGGCCATCAAAGGCCGCGCTCCCAGTCCTTCCTTCCACCTTCCAAATCGATCCCAGTCCTGTGTCAGCAAGTGGGACACCAGAAACAAAAGTTTTTACCTTTTCCAGGTTCCTCTGGAATTCAAACTCCAGGAGTGACAATTCCCTAAGCAGATCAAGCCTGGCCTTGTCCAACCTGTTGCCCAGCTCGGTCACGGAGTTTTCTGCCAAGGTCAGGAAGATGCATCCAGTTTCCGGCTGGACATGTCCTGGGGGAATATAAGGTGGATTTCCCCAAATCTTTCCCTGATTGGAAAAGGTCGTATTGATCCGACTTCGGATTGCCTCAATATTGACACCCTCTGGCAGGGCCACTTTCTTCCGAGTGGCGAAGCGCATGGTGATATGCCTCCCTCTAGCATTCGGGATTGGCGACAAGTGTGGTGGTGGCGGTACTGAGTTTAGTGGGTCTGGGGGACCCATTGGTACCCGTCGGTATTCCTGTCGTGTCTGAGCCGCGGCTATTTTGACACTAGCCAGGGCTGCTGGCCCGGATTGAGCCGCCATAATAACAGTTGTCACATCCTTTGGAGCCAATCCCTGTTTATCAGCTTTCCCATGAGTCGTGACCGGGGTCGCCGCCTCCCTTTCTTCAACAGATCCTCTGGCAGCCTTTCTTCTCCTTCTAGCAGCACCGCTCAGGTGTTTGCCACGTTTCCTCTGTTCCTTTCTTTCATCTTCCTTCTCCCCTTCCATTTCTTCCCAGTGAACTGACTTGCCTTCACCTCCCCGGGCTACTCGCAAGACTACCCCTCCTTCACTGGAGGAGCTGCTGCTGCTGCTGGACTGGTGGGATGAGGCTGCTGATGCAGGTCGGGCAGGACGTACCTGTTCTTGTGGGCCAGCGGGGGGTTTGGACACGTATGCCATTCGTTTTACTACCTCTGTAAAAGAGGCTTTAGTAGTAGGAGCCTCCTTAGAGGCCTCCTTTCTCTGAGGGGCAGGGGATGGCAAGGCAGGCTTCAAAGAAAGATCGGAGGTACTGTGGGGTACAGCTGGGGAGGAGCGGCGGCGCGGGGACAACCTTACCTGAAGGGCTTCAATTTCCTCCCCTTGCCTGCCAACAATGTCAGTCAGTGCTTTTACTGCCCATTCCAAGACATGAACTCGACTCCAGTAGTTTATCCCGTTCCTTGAACCTTCATCGTCAAAGGTGGGGCCACTGTTCATCTAAGTTCGCACGTCCTGTACCGTGTCATCTTCAATCAACCCGGACTCTGAAGAGAGGAGAGGTTGAGTATTGCCAGACTGGATGTCCTCCAGGCCCTCCAACATGGACCCGATTACACTACCTGAACGGGGTCCAAGAGAGGGAGTCCTACCAGCATCCGGCATCTCACAGACACCCACCATGATGGAGTCCGCCTAGGCTACCACAGCGTTGGCATCCTCTGGTTGGGTTTCTGGGAGCTGAACCTCCAATGGGGTTGAATCGCCACTGGGAGTTCCTGAGAGATCCTCTAGTTGGCCTCGGGGAGGTGGCGCCCATCGTCCAGTAAGAGACGGAGGTGATGATCCCATGGCTAGTGAAGGGGCATATGAGCTGTCGCCCAAACCAGACGCTTCCGAGTTGCGCCCATTGTCTAGTTCCATAGCGGTGTCTCTGGCTAGTACCTGAGAAGTGGGTAGGACATCCTCAGTCATCAGTGGGGATGGGGAAAGGGGTGTGGCTTCGATTGTTGATGGGAGTACCACAGGCGGGGGGATGGCCAGGCGCTCATGGTGAATATCTAGGGGCAGGCCAGGAAGAGCGGGAACAATCTGTTTTTTCCGTCCCTCATCAACATTGATAGCCCTCAAAAATTGGGGACCAAGGAGAGGAGCAGCAGATCGCTTAGTGGGAGATGCCAACCGTGTCTGGCGGCGTGTTTCAGAGGCAGGTGGGTTATAGTCCTCATCATCAGGGTCATCTAGCTTGAACTTCGGGGTTTTGTAAAGAGCCCTTTCTCCTGATGACATTCCTGCCAGAAAGGAGGAAGTCGAGGAGCCTGCGCTGGTCTGGCGGAGGAAGCTGGGCATTTTGCTTTGGACAGCCCTAGTGAGGGGAGGAGTAGCGGACCAGGAGCTGGCCTCAACTGAGGTGGCAGTCGAGTTGTCCTTGGCTGGGGGGATGGAGGATTCAGGGACTATGGCCTGAGAGTCTTTAGGAGGAGAAGGTGTGGGGGCTGGAGAGTATTCCGAGCCACGGTCTGAATTGAACCGAACGAAGAGCCCTGTGGTAGTGTCTTTGTTCAAGCCACATGTGGCTGAACCGCCTCTCCCGATCAGGAAACCTCTTACCAAAACCTACACTTCTTTCGTCGTGGCAACGGTCACGTCAGTGACCGTGTAGTTGTGGGGATGAGGCCACGGTCGGCCTCAGTAGCAGGCACAAGAGACAGGGCCACACAGGCTGTCTCAAGTGAGGGGGAGGTGTTGGAGTCGAACCGAACTGGAGACGACATCCTCAAAGGATGGGGAGAATCCGTGGAGGAGGAGGCTGTCGAAGACACCATCCTCGCCCAAACTATACTCAGTGATTACCGGGACCAGGTCACGGATATCTCACTCTGAAGTATCTTCTAAGCGAGAACAACTAGTTCTAACCGACCGTCCGAAAATGAAAAACACAAACAAGTAACAGTGATGAAGTATTTATCGTGAGCGAGATAAGGTAAAGTATTGGTTATGCTCACTTCCGACACGGAGTGCAAGGACGAGGAAAAGTACTTAGAACAAAGCATGAAGAACACATTCTCCTCAGCCACATTGGCCTTCTTCCATAGTGTTCTTCCCGCCCGTAGTCATGTGACCCAAAGTGGTCACATGTGCGAAACCAAATCATAACAAACTAATCATGTGACCAAAATGGTCACCTGTGCAAAACTCATGACCTCATAGTGAGGTCATGTGCAAAAACTCATAAACCAATCATAATATAATAAACAAATCATATGACTCAACTGAGTCATAGATGTAAAACCTATAACCGCATACTGAGGTCATGTGCAAAACATAAATCATATGTGCAAGGCATACCCACAAGGCACACTCACAAGGCATACTCGTCAGGCGCACGTCCTATGACTCATATTTGAGCCATGTGCAAAAGCATCATAAATCCCACACATAGCTAATCATATGACTCGAATGAGTCATATGTGTGAAGCAATAACATACCTGTGACTCATAACTATGTGTTACGTGAAAACCCTTTCCTCGCCAAGCCACATTCGTGATACAAGGTGTCCTTTTAAGTCCACCTCTTCCTTAGAGCGGCTTCTTTGAACCTTGAAATCTGGCTCTTTAGCCATTAATACTCTTGCACAGCACGTGCCTCCATTGAGGTATTTCTTGTTCTTTCTTCCATCTGGTCTCTGATATTGCACTCACAATTTCGGTCTCCATAAACCTCTCTCCTCTCCTACTATTTAGAGTCTCTTTGGTGAACCATCAGGCAGTACAGTTGGTTGAATCTCATCAGATAAAGAGTTTATATCAGGTTGAAGCTGAGCCTGACCTCCACCTATGTATAGGTTCATTGTACTCACTTGTAGGCCATCTGGTGTATAGGCTGAATGACTCATAGCATTGTCAAACAGGAATAGAGCCTGGCAGCCAGGAAATACAACTTTGAATATTGGAATTGCAAGCTTTAAAATCTGCTCACCAAGTTTGTCGCCATCCTACCATGTATTGCCACCATATTCAATTGAACAGGTGGTAAGATGAGAATTAAGGCACCTTGGACCCTCATGCTAGTTTCCATATTCTAAGTTAGAATCAAGTTGTTCACCTTCAGGAACTCTTAAGCATCCTCCAGGAGTAAGGAAATCAGATACTATAATCCTCTTTCCATGTGATTTCTTCTTAAGTGGGATATGATCATCCTTAATCCAAATCTTAGACCGACTATTATTCGCATTAAATGTGGTCTCATCATGGACAACCAGCAAAATTGGATTCACTCTAGCTGTGAGATTTTGGGGAAATACTATTTAAAGCTCTTCAACCTCGTTTGTAGAAATCAGCTCCCAACGCACCATCCAATCTTCAAGTCCTTTCAAGGTAGGCAAGAAGTACTCCTGCCTATACTCAATCACGTCGCCCCTCTTATGCCTATTCTTATATACACCTTTTTTGATATCCTGTAGTTTATATCCCATCTGCTGCAACCATTTTACAGCTGGGTGACTACTTAAAGTTTTCTGTACCTCCTATCTCTCATCTGCCAATTGGGCCAGCTGGGCTTCGATTTCTGGTATATATCATGATGGAGGTGTTTTCATCTCAAGCTGTTCTTCAAAGAGTAGTATTCCAGTCTGCCAATATGATGAAATGGCATAAGCAACACTTTGGCCGGTAATCTACTCTCCTGCTCCACCCAGGTACTCTCGCAAGGCTTGCTTCGTTCCTTCATCATCAATCAATCAATAGAGTATATGAGACTTCTCCTGATATGACTGATGAATATAGCGGTCCTTAATCCAAGTCTTCTCATATTGGATAATGCAATTTCGAACTCGTTCTCCACAACCATTGATTGATGCTACAATAGATGCTGCATCTTTGTAAGTTTACTGCCAAAAGGTTTTCTGCAGCCCATATCTTTGGAATTGGAGGAACTCTAGAACTTGAAAGTGGCATGCAAGATCTTGTTCTTTTGGCTTTCTCCTTTTTGAGTTTAATAGTCTTTGCATATCATGAATTCTCAAAATATTTGTTAGCTATTTCAATATTCAAAATACTATGGGTTCAAAGAAAATCCTATTTGTCAAGATTCGATGCTTAAACTGCATTGATTGATACTTGAATAACACTGGCCAGCATCTAACTGCTTCAGCCATATCATCTCTTTCCTCTTTCACCTCCTCTTGCACTTCTTGCTCTACCTCCTCTTGCCATCCAAGCTTCAACACTTCCTCTGCCATCTATTCTTCATTTTCAATATCTCTCTTTTCTACTTCTTCTCTCCCAACTTCTCCATCTCTTATTCCCTCATCTTCTCCGATTCCCTCATCCATCTCATCTTTTTTTACTTCTAAGACTACTGTCTGATCTGCCTCTACCTCCTGACATTCCCCTAGTACTTGAGATTCTCTTCAATCTTCCTGCGCTTGCAACTCAGCTTTCTTCGTTCTCCTCTAAATCTTCTGCTGACAGGAGACTTTCCCCCCTCTTCTGGTACTCTTTAGGTCTTGGAAGATGGTGGAGAGTTACCTAAAAGT
>NW_003299005.1:0-8151 GCF_000151645.1 Tuber melanosporum
CCCTGACGTTCCCATGCTTGCGTCAAGAGGCTTAGCGTTCCTTTCACCATCATGATGGGCCTTGATGCCTCGGATTCTGGGGGAGATATCTGAGTTCGCTCAGTAGTTCCTGGGGTCTTTGGTGTTGAGGTTTGTTAGGTGTTGCGTGGCGGACTACTTGTTTGCTTCTCGTTTCGTTGACTGATGGTTTCTAACGATGCGGTCACTTCGAGCACTTCGTCACTGTCCCATATGAGCCCCTTTCCGTAAAATGTCTACGGCTTCGCTCGTATGGTTATGGGTCGGAATATTGATAGGGTCCGGGGCAACGGATCCCCTCCCTTTGCCCTTTCCTTTGCTAATGCTTGAACCGCTTACCTTCTTCTTGGGACTGCCTAGCGCTGCCGCCGGGACCTCCTGTCGAAAAGCGAATGCTTCAGTGGTCTTTATTAAGGTATCCCAGAGAGCTTCTTTGAATTGTTGAACATCGGGCGGCTGTCGCGCCTGGTGTTGCTGCTGGGTGTGAGGCTGGGGGGTCTGTCGGGGGACGGGTACGTGTTGGGGCTGAGTGGGATACACAGGTTGACTTTGAGGGCGAGCAAAAGACTGCTTTGGAGGGAAAAGCTCTTCGGGAGTAGTGTAATTGAAGGGATCGATCTGGGGCTCATGACCGAAAAATTGGAAATCAGGAGGTTTGCTAAGCGGGCTCTCCTGCCCTATTGGTGTAACGGGGGTGCGGTGTGGGTCTTTTCTGGTTGGGCCATCCGGAATTGGATCGAATTTGAAGCTAGATTCCGAAAAGTTAGTATAATCCGTCGTCGAATCGGATGTAGCATGGGGTACGGACCGAAACTGAGAGTCAGTACGTCTCGGCTTCGGAGACGCAATACGAGGGCTTTGTCTCTCTGGCTCAGCTCGCGGCAAAGGCGGGGAAGAAGCCCCTACTGTTTCTGGCTGAGTGAACGATCCCCGCCTTCCGGGAGGTCTTGGATCGCTCTTGGTCCTACTATGGGTCCTTAAGTCATTTTCGCGAGAAGGGTTTTCCCATTGCCCAGAGTTAGTCTCTCGCTGTTTCTCTGTAGCCACCCTTTCCTTTTCCCTTCTCCGCATCTTGTCCATAAAATGCTCGTTGTCGTCTTCATCCTGGGGAAATGGATAAGCAAAGCCGCCCGGATTGTCGCTGTTATTTCCCTGTTTATTCCAGCCATCAGCATACCCATTGATATTAGGCTCATGCGAGCGCTGATGCCTTGGCTTTGTGGGAGATTGTTTTGACTTCTGCCTGGAAGTAGAGGAGGCTGCACTCTTAGTCTTCGTACGAAGTTCTTCGTCCACCTTCTTCTCCAAATCCTCTTCGGCAGAAGGGAATAGGAAGGCGGGAGGTGTGTCTTCATGGTCATATACGTTTCTAGAATGGTGCTTATTGGTCTCGCCCCACTGTCTCCTGATTCTGGCTGCTTCTGCTTCTGCTTCCGCCTTCCTAGCCTCCATTTCAGCCTTTATCCTCTCACGCTCCTTATTTGCCCTCTCCTCGTCCTTCCTCAGTCTTTCCGCTCTCTTTGCATGTTCCTCCATCTCTGCCCGTCTGGCTCGGATGGCTTCTTCCTCCTCTTTCTGCCTTTTCTGCTCGGCCTCTGCCTCAGCAGCAGCCTCTCTAGCTCTGCGCTCCTTGATATAGGCACCCAAATTGAACTCGGGTGTTGGTGCAGCCGAATCTGTTCGCGGTAGATCAGGAGTAGAACTGGGTCTCGTACGGGGTGAGGATGATGAGGCAGTTTTAGCACTACTGTTAGGAGTAGTTGTAGATTGGCGGGTGCCCGTCCGACTTGAAGAGCTTCTATCATAATCTCTGGACTCCGGACGATACCTATGTTCGTAAAATTCATAACCATCGTCATGGCCTGCGGTTGACCTATAGGAGGAGCTGGTATACTCATAGCCAGAACGAGCCTTCCGATAGGATCCTTCAGGATGCCCACCGTAAGTAGCCTTGTAAGCGCTCGCTCGAGCTCCTTGTTGGTGGGCAAATCCCCTGGAACTGGAGGTGCTCGGAGGAGGAGGTCCCCATTGAGGCTGTGCAGTGGTGGCGTATCTCTTCGCAGTTGACGATTTAGTCTTGTTGTGTTGTGGGAATTTACCATCGGGATATCCGTGAGAAGGATTATCCTCGTCGTACCTTGCTCGTTCGAGGTTATCTTTTAAGGTATCATGCGCCCTCTGGAGATCCTGGAATTTTTCCTTAGCTAAAGGGTCACCGGGGTTCTTATCCGGATGCGTATCCTTGGCTGAGGGGCAAATTAGCACATCTAAAATGCAACATGAAGGGGCTATCGATCGGTAGCGGAGGAAAATATATTCCAGGAGAGTGGAAGAAGAACACACCAGCTTTCCTGAAAGCTTTCTTTATCTCATCCTCTGTCGCGTACCTGGTGATTCCAAGAACGTTATAAAAGTCAATCTCACTCGGTGCCATGAGTCCTTAGCCACGCACCCCCGGAACAAACGAACGCTCAGCTGTGTCCCTGTGAGAAAGGCGAGCGAGGTCGAAAGGTTGAGGAATGAGATCCAAGCGAGGGGGGGCGTGGGTTGATGAAGGTGATTTATGAATACACTAGAAAAGGAGGGGAGGGGGACAGCACCCGCAATCGGGGGGGGAGAAAAATAAGAAAAAAAGAGAGAAAATGAAAAAAAAAAAAAAAGGTGCAAGAGGGGGGGGACAGCAGTGCCAAGGCCTGCGACTGATTTCCGAAGGAACTCGAAGCGGGAGGGAGGGCGGAACGAGGCGTAAAACAACTCTGAACTCTAAAGCGAGTGCTGGAGCGGGGGCGTTATTATGAGAGGGTAACTGGCCAAAAGGAGGGAGGGAGGGAGGGAGAGGGAGCGGTTGAAAGAGGTCACCGTCGATGGGGAGGAGAGGCAAGGGGAAACAGTAGCCAAAGGCTTGTGATGGTTGTGCTTATGGTTGCGGGTGGTTATGGTTGTGGTAGTTGTGGTTGTTATGGTTGTTGGTTGTTGTGGTTGTGGTTGCGGTTGGGAGTGATGATGGTAAACGTTTGGTGAGGTTGTACAGTACCGTCCCGGACTCAAAAGGCCAAGAGGCGCTGGTGGAGAAGGGACACCTCGACGAGTGCTTCACAATACCGTCAAGACGAAGAGGAGGAAATTATGGTAAGAGGGAGGGGAAGACGTGCGATGCCGTTGACCCCCCCAAAACTATTATCTAGAAAATAATATAGAGCAAGGGAAGAAAAATAATGATAATAATATGCATATAAAACTTACTCCCCTTCCTGTAACTCTCACGGATAAACGGGTCAAAATCTAGAGATCACATACCGGTACTCTATCTAACAGCCAATCTCCACAAAAGGTTTCTTGTTAACCAATGTCTTCGGGTGCTCGCGCTCCCAGGGCGACCATTGCAATGCAGGCCAACGCACAACCACAGTAAAATCATATTCCTCTCATGTCTGGACAACTATGCCGTCAAGCCGCCGCCGCTACTCTTGAGTATTCTGAAGAGGAAGGCGAGGAATAAAAAAAATAAAAAAAAATAAAAAAAAATAAAGAGAGATACTTGGTGATAAGTACTTGGTTGATCGGTCCCGATCTGCGAGTAGCTGCCGCCCGATGAGTCTACGGGCGCCGTGCAAAGTCGGGATGCTCAGAAGCAGTAACAACTGTACAAGGCATTCCCGTAGATTCTCTGCGATAGAGCCTCCAATATGGCTGCAAGGGCCACAGCACTCGTACTGTGCTGGTAGACTTGAGTAAGGCTCCTGCGCAGGATGGAACTCACAAGAGCGCTGATGGTAGCCTTGTGGGTATTTTGTGCCTTATTGATAAGCGCAACGGCAAAAGTGGTGGGTGTGTAGCGGGGAACATTTGCCCTCTTGTCCCATGATCTATCCAACAACCTGATACGATACTATGATATATGTACGTATCGTGGCCTTGCGGGCTTGGTATTGCTCCAGGCTGGTAACCCTATCGTAATAATGTTATAATATTATTATGATGATGATAGGGCGTGCAAAAAATCCCATTTTTTGACTCCCATGATGATACATAAGCTACCTCATAATGCTGACAACGCAGATATCATACCGGTATTCATTCAACCCAATCACAAGAAGCCAATGTCTTTCATCATCCTTCAACAAGGCGAGTGACCTGTTTGGTATATAAGAAAAAATCACTACATAACTTGACCTATGCCCTCCGCCCCCATATCCCACTTCTTGGCAAACACACGTGCGCATGTGACATACGCGTCTTCTAGAAGGTGCAAGAATGACACTAAACGTCATAGATTGGTCGAGATCTTGTGTGAGCGATGGCAGGCAATGAATCAGAGAATGTGAATCAGAGCTTATGCCTTTTTTCGTTTCTTTTTGCTGAAATTGACATGACTATACTTGACAAAGCCATTATAGGGTTCATGAATCATGATTGTTCCAGCTCGCCACAAGGATATCTGAAGACAAAGGTGAAGGAAACGAACAGACCCACAGAAGGTATGAAAACCTAGAAAATTTAAAGAAACGAAACTAGAGACACTATTTTCCACATAGCTTTTAAACATATTGTAATCCCCCCCCCAAAAGAAAAAAAAAGAAAAAAATTTAATAAGGAGAATTGCGATTTTGAATCAAAATGAAAATCAGATGCTCCCTACTACTGACCCTGCCCAGGCTGCCAGCCGCTGTTCCACATTCCTTGCGACATGTCAAACCCTTGTGGACCCATTCCAGGACCCATTTGACCCATCTGGGTCATATTGACCCCCATCTGGCCTCCCATCTGGCCTCCCATTTGACCTCCCATCTGACCTCCCATCTGACCTCCCATCTGACCCCCCATCTGACCCCCCATCTGACCCCCCATCTGACCCCCCATCGGGCCACCGCCTGTTGGCGCCCCCATACCCATTGGTACTCCCATTCCCGGAACCATACCTGGAGGCATGCCCATACCCATACCCATATTCCCCATCATGGCCTGCTGTGGCATCCCCGATTGTTGAGCTATTGAAGTAACGGGGATACCATTGCTCATGCCTCCGCCTACACCAGAATTCATGCTCACCGTAGACGGAACCCCTCCCATCTGAACTTGCATTTGCCGGCCCTGTACTTGCGCCTGCGCTTGAATCATCGCGTGTCGTTGCTGCTGAAGGAGCGCGTAGTTCACCGGGATCTGGCCGCCGGGTCCGACGCTCTGAACGTGTTGCTGTGCCATCTGAGGGGCATTATGCGGCGACGGTTGTGGATGGTGTGGAGGGGAGAATTGTACATGTTGTTGACCAGGGATTCCTTGCATCTGCATTTGCATTTGCATTGATTGTTGTTGATGTTGTAGAACTTGATGTGGGACTTGTGCTGGTGGGGTAGGTGATGTTACGTGTCGGGGGCTTTGCTGAGATTGCATTTGAGCTTGCTGCTGAACTTGCTGCTGAGCTTGCTGGTGGTGCTGGTGCTGCTGCTGCGTTTGCTGCTGCTGATGTTGGGTCGTAGGCTTATCGGCAGCGTTGACCTTTGGCGATGCATTCTGACTTCCTCTCCCTGACTGGCTTCCTCCACCCTGGCTCAGCGCTTGTCCGGACTGTGACGGGTTCCCGGGTTTGATAGTAGGGTAGAGGCCTTGCAGATCTTTGTACATCTTCTCGAGAACCGGCATTCCGGGTGGTGCAAGTAGGATTGTCGGTGAGGGTGGGATTTGGGAAGCAGGCTTATGCGAACGGTCGGCAATTGCAGCTAGGTAGGCAAGATTGCATTGAAGCCGTCGCATACATCTAAACCGAGCTTCGGGTATCAGCGAACGCACGTAAAGAAAATAAAAAAAACAAGAGTCTGGTGTTGGTTTTGGTCGCGTACTCGATATATCCCTTGTCGGGCGTTTTGTTCTCTTCACCCCCGGCGCCCTTTCCATTTGACTGAAGGTTTATTGTTTCTCGGAGCAGTTCTGTATTTATCTGGAGAATTAATGTGACCCGAGATTTGTCAAGTTGCAGTTGGCTCTGGGTCTCCATTTGACGGTTTACCTAGTGGATAAGTAGGATGCGGGCCCAAGGAGGCTTGAGAGGCTTGGAGCTGTTGCTGATAATGCTGAAGTGGGTTATGTTGCCCACTCACCATGGACATAGCGCCGCCACCACCGCTCCCCATGGCGGCTGAAGTTGAGCCGTTGGTTGGCATCGACGTCCCATTCATGACAGTAAAGATGTTGGTAGCGTTGATCTTTCCCTCGGGTTGAGGCTGAAGTGCGGATGTGCAGCTATTCCCAAGCACATGGTATACCTCCCATACTCGTACAAATTTCACCAGGCGACGCGGGAATTTATTTCTTTTCCCGCGAGGGGTGGGGAGAGAGGGCTTTCTTAGAGGGCATATCCCTGTGTTCTCGCCCCTGGCAATGGTACGTGACCTGCGGTTTCACGTGTATATCTCAGAATGATCAGCTAATAGGGGGGCCGCAGCTCTCCTATCCCAGGTTGGCATCATGAAGGTCCTCTTGTTGTCCAGAGCGCTACCGGTATCATACTCGAGTACAGTACAGTGCGTATAAGTGTGGGTTAGAACAAGAGTACTGTACAGTGCGGTACCGGTATTCGCCAATCACAATAATACAATCGGTTCAATTTTTGGTAGCGGATGAGCCAGTTTACAGTCGGTTGCGGGGCGAATACGGAAATCTAGTACTACTACTATGTTCCAACGATATCATGATACTGGCACACTATTATTCCGGTACAGTACCGTAGTAGCTCATATTATGGGGTCTAATGCTAGTTTTGCGAGTCAGAGATCATTCCTTGATCAGCGTCGGTCCCCGTTGCTTGGGATTCCGTGTGGTTGGTCTTCGGATAGTTAGAACGCACTGCCTGGTTAAATGAACCTCCGTACTCGTCGGTAGGAATGTGACTTAGATAAGAAAAACATAGGCACTTTAGCGATTGCGGGGGGCTTTTATGACAATGCTGTGGGACAATTTATCATAAGCTACACAAGCTGTCCTACTGCGGGCTGAGACGGCGCTCGTTCTCTGTTATATTGGCTGTCGTATCAAGAGCCACTAAGTTAGCAGTTCATTGCATAGCTCTTGGACATAAGACATTGTCGGTTGGATAAAGTACTAGTGAAAACACACTATAACCAGTGGAATGTGACCACAGCTAGATCTGCAACAATTCAAGATCTTAGATACCAATTATTATCAAAATGCAGCTGTGGGTAGCTAGGAGCTTGGTGATCTAGTAGATTTCTCTTTAGCTGCAATTAATTGTGAATTAGCCCTTGCATACTGGTAGACAAGAGAAGCTCAAAGTGTCTAAATACTCATGCTAATCTCTATTATTTATATGGGTGACCATACTCGAATGGTGGGGAAAGGTACTTATTTTGAAGGTTCTGATCTCCACAGGCCAACCAACGGCACGGGACACACATCGTTGGGCTGGAATTTGGATATTGTGAAGCCTGCACTACTGCTTGGTACCTGAGCTGATATATAACTAACTGAAGTGGCCCTGGCATTGTTGGATGGCTGTGAAAATAGCCACTTTTGGCATAAAAAGAGCAGGAGACGATGACCTTGATCAGAGCAATTGCAATTACTATAATAATAATAATATTATTATGTGCTTTGCCATGTGTGAGATCCGCTCTTAGGAGTGGGTTTATTGATTTGTCAAAGGCTGTGTGTGCGATCAAGGCTTTAGGGTCTGAATATTGCTTGAAACACTGTCTAAAATTTCTATAGCTGGTAGGTGGTAGTGCGGAGAAGTCATGAAGCCCCCTTGCAGTATCACGAATATTGACTAGAATCCACGGCACCGGGTCACTCGTTAACTCTATGGGAGCTAGAATTGTCCGATCCCAAGTCAACTACCGAAGTATCAGCATGGTGAAAAGTATATTTACGATTGTTTGGTTATCCATTGAAGCAATGGTGCCGCCGTGAAGTTTCCATAGCACAAAAAGTCTGGAAACTCACTCGTTCTGCCGCATCTTTGAGGGCATGCCAGAAACTAGCGGGACTTGAAGGTGGAGAACAATGCCCTGAATTAGGTTACCATACGTCGCAGGTGTTGTATCATCTTGTAGTGCTGTGTTCTTCAGTTCGCTTACAAGCTATTCTCCCGTACATACGCATGAGTGGGACGATTCTCGC
>NW_003299005.1:8301-41106 GCF_000151645.1 Tuber melanosporum
AACAGCTTGCTCATACAATCCCTCCATGAACAAGCAGTGTACTCGTACTGTACAGTACCCGTGCCTGGCGGCTTTCAGCCGTAATCTGGAATAGGTATCCCCCCTCCAGATTCTATCCCGACCATGGCTACGTATATATCCTTTTTGTTATTATTGATGCCCCCCTGTAATCATTATGCATACCAAGCGAGTTTGTCGTTAGGAATCAGTAATCAATGGTTATAATTTCTCTTCTGTTAAGGTTGTGTTTACTCGCATGTATTTGTCCAATACTAATCAAGGAATTCGAGGGGGGTATCCTGTTGGTCAAGTGCTTATCGCCTGGACCAAGTAGGTCACTTTGAGGCTGGTGTGTCCTAATGATCGAGTATTCGTACTTGTACTTGTCAGAGGCTATAAGTACCCGAACATTGATGTGAGAATCGGGGGTAGGGCAAGGGTGGGCAAGACATACCTAGGAGGCCCGTGTACAGGGCTGAATATAGTTAATAAAGCGTGATTCTGGCTGAATTCTGGTCTTCAAGTCTTGTCTGTACAGTTTTCAAGAATCCTTCAAGCTCCTGTATCCATATATCAACCTAGAAATATATTGAAGCTTGGTGAAAATGGCGACAATCATTTCCAAAAAAAAAAAAAAGTTACAAGGGAAGGAATATACTAACAAAGAACTAGATACCTCCAATTAAAACAGCAGATGCATTCTATAAAATGCGCTGTTATGTTCATGCCCTCTGATTTTGGGCAGGTTAGATGCTTCGCTGAATTTCTGAGGACCAAAATCTTAGTCTCAGCACCATTTACAATATCTGCAAGGCACCGGCCACAACGAAAAAAGAGAAAGGACTGCTACTTCTCTATTGATACACCAACCTGCTGGCGGTTGGTTGCTACTGCAACCATGTCTGCTAAGTATTAGAGGATGTGTTAGGCGGAGATGATCTATATAGACTCAGAATTATCTAGGTCAAGCAAGATTTGTTTCGTAGACAGAGATTTGTCTAGGAAGGCACAAAGGTTTACCTGCTTCGTTTATGACTACTAAGAGTTAGGTAATATAGAATAGAATTGTAACAATAGGGTTATATTGTTAAGGTCTCTTCTCCATTACTTGATGTTATCTAAAAGCTTGAAAGACACTTTGATGTTTATATTCTGAATCTGAGTATTTGTGGACTACACCTATCTCTCATACAAATTATGTACCTCTCTAACTATAATTCGCAATGTCGGGTATCTCCCAGAAGTCTGAACTCCTAGAGACCCTGAAAACAGTCACGCCTTCTGTTATTGCTATTTTACCTATTGGGAGCTGTACTGTTTCCAATAGTGATTAACTGATTTTAGGAGTTATTAGACTTATGGCCTAGTTCTTAGGTGGAACTGTGTTGGCTCCAATTGTCTCTCATATTGATGAAATAATTAGTTTCATCTGCAGATTGTGTCTCCAAGAGTAGTTGGAATTGTAACCTTCCTAGGTCACCGATTTTAAATTTTCGTAACTTCTGATCCAACTAACAAATATCTTCCAGATAACTTCCTACTGATTTACAGGTAGCTATTCTACTAGATTAATAGATAATTCCTTAGTTAGCAACTCTTGGTTGTCTTAGGTAGTCAGGCTTTGGCTGTTGTTGGGTGTTAGTGATAATTCCTACAAATGGAATGCATTACCTGACCTTGTTATAACACTTTGAAAAGTCTATTAGCTTCTTTAATACTGCTTCTTGGGAGTTCTAAACTCCACTAATCATTGTAGGGTAGATGAGAATGTGTTGGCTCTTTGAATAGATCCTTTAATATTTGATATCATATCTTTGTACCGAAACTTCCCATTACTTATAGCTTATCCCAAAGGTATGTCATCTTTGAAGCTTAGTAACTCTCTGAGTAGTTGATGGATTTACTCTATTCCACTTTCCAGACCTGGCTGAAGGTCTCTTCTCATATATCCTGTAAATAAGATCTGGTCGGATAGATGACAGTGATGTATATAGTGTGATTCTAATACTTTTAATTCTGTGGCATTATAGTTACAGGATACAACTAAGATTGATATGTATGATGACATGTATGTCCTATGAGGGAGCCGGAGGAGGGTATTGGAGACCAGAGATTTTGATTCTGAATGAGGTTACTCTACTTAGGCTAGTTCCTAGGTATTGGGTCCTGGTACTCCTAAAAAAATCACCATTACACTTAATCTGTAAGTTGATTTACAGTTAAAGTATGAGTACTAATCAGTTAAGAGAGCAGAGTTGAGGATATTGAAGGTACTATTAATAAAGTCAACAATGCCAGGAAAGACTTCTAAACTGATATCATATACAGGCTTTTTGTGTGATTTTTGTTTTTCGGATATAGGTCAAAAGATTAATTCTGTACATAAGAACAACATGGCCATCAATACTCGATCACAGTCTAGTGATATCGTTCCCTCACCAATACCAACTTCTAATGCAAAATTCCAATATGAACCTTCCATTCCTATACCTCTGATTCTTCTAATAAAGATAGTTAACTGGTGTTGGATAGAAGTTTGTTGATAATTTGATTGGTTCGCAAAAATTCAATGTGTACAGATTCTTGACATGATGTAATAATTCTACTCCTCTGTACTTAGCTCTTCAACAGGTAATGACTTTACCTCTTCTATTCCCCTGATACCTCGGTAGCCCAGAGAGTTCTTATCGTTACTATCACTTCTGATAGTGAGAATAATATTGTACTTACGTTACTTCTTGCAAGCAAGACCTCTTTCTCACGTAATATTATGCAAGTGTATAGAAAGTATTGATTCAACTTGGAGTATAGGAATGAACTTAAGTAGTTGCATGAGGAGTCTGTACCAGAGGTCTTTTTTATTTTATTTTTATTTTTATTTTTATTTTTTTATTATTATTTAATTCTTTGTTTAAGGTACAAGAACATTGCATACAGTATAAGCTATGGCATTAAGAAAACCTCTCCTCTCCAGACCAAGAGAAAACCCATACCCCAAGGTCCCTTTAGTATGGGCCTAACTGCATACACTCTAGGAGCAATCAACTCAGGTGTCCAGCCCGCAGTCCTCAGGACTTGAATGCAATGGTATCTTGCCTAGAAGCTAATCATATGCCCAAGAAGATTCCTCACCTGAAAGATCCTCAACCCACTAACTACATATAGCCAATAGAAAGAAAACCAAACAAGTTAGGCAAAAAAGCATATAGAAAAACTCTACCCATAAACTACCGAAAACTATACAAGAAAGTAACCACTGCCTACTCAACCACCAAAATGCTGCTTATAAAGTGCCACCTCCAAGATAGGTAGTCAGTAAAGAGCCAGAAGGCTAGGTGCTTCCAACCAGCTATGCCATGGATGTAGCACAATACTATGACCTACCAATTGAGAACAAAGGCCCTAGTGCTGGGTCTAAGGAGTGGATAGTTGGCAGAGAGGATGCCACTAAGTAGTAGGATACCAGCCAAAGAGCGACCGTGTGTAGGCACCAGGCTGAAACCCAGGAACACCGCATGGCGGAGGGAGGAGGGAGTAGAGTACTAGCCAAAGGAGGGTAGACAGTAGGGAACGAGCTAACGCGATTGAAGTGGAGAGGTAGAGGGAGGACTCAAGGCCCCAGAGCAGACCTGACTGTAGAAACTAATCTATTGCCATATTACCACCTCTCTAATATAGTCTCTTATTCTGGGAAAGATAGCATCACTTAGAAGAAAGAATCCCAGTAGTAGAAAGGAATCGAAAGGGTGAAGATAAGAAGGTGATTGTAACTTGGACTAAAAGACTAGGCAGGTATGATCAAATCTCGCTGTGAGACAGACCTTGAAGTTACTAGGCAAAGTATTCCTCTACAGGGATCATGTAAGTAGGGAGAAAGACTTCCACCACTGCCAGGGCCGACTGGAAGCGAAGAGAGGAAGCTGACCATGATAAAGCTAAGCAAGCCCCCCAAGCAAGACAGGAATACTGAGTGAAAGCCAGATAACTTCCCCATCAAGCAAATGGAAAACAAGCCAGGCAAAGGTGGGAGAGGCTGTTGAAGAGAAATTCTACCCGTAAGCAGGAACCATCAAGGGGGCAGAGGGGAGGGTGGATGGCCCATGATAGTCGACTATGGTATTGTCAAACTATGTGAGAGGAAAATAGGAATGACAAAGCATACTGTACCAGAGGAACTTTTTTTCTTCTTTTTTTTTTCTTTCTATAATTATGTATTCATTATTTAGGTACAAGAACTTGCCTGCAGTGGTAGCTATGGCGTAAACAAAACCTTAATCCCAAAACAAAGAAAAACAAAGAAAACCAAACTAGTGCCTCCAATAAGTACAAACAACCCATATTGCAAAGCGCATAAACAGCTAGCTATAAAGGGAAATATTCAAACTAAACATAAAGAAATCCTACAAGCAAGGAAACTAAAAAAGTGTACTTTCACTCAATGGCTTAGGCCGAGGATGAGGAGCTGAGTGAGGAAGTGGGACTCATGACGGATCTGGCCTGGGAGGAGGGATCTCTGAGTGCAGGCATATCCGGGGGGAAGCTGACCGAAGTGGTGGAGATGTAGGTGGATAGGCCGTGAAGCAGTTCCCGTGTTGTCCAGATGATTTCCCCTTCGTCCAGACACTCGACTCCTGGGAGGTGGGTGTCTCTGGCTCTGTTATGCGAGTGGCATTTGAGAATGGCGTAGTGGAAAGACTCAGGCTCCTCCTCACAGTAGGGGCATGTGTTGAGGGCATCTGGGTCTCTCCAGGAGCAGTGGCTGGCCAGGTAGCTCTTTCCTGACATCATCTGGTGGATTCTGCCTGCTATGAATTTCCCCAAACCCATGAAGGGGTGGGGCGACAGAGTGGGCGAGTAGACGTATCGGAGTGGTAGTGGGTATTGTCTAGTCCATAGGTTTAGGAGGAACTGACGGCAGCCTTTCTTGAGGACTGGAAAAGGAGGATCGCCAGGGGCCACAGGGGGCAGAGGCTTAGGGAGGAGGGCAGGCGATGCTGGTGGGACCTGAGAAAGATGACTGACCAGCTTGCCCACATGGTAGGCTATTGCATCAAGTGGGAGATGCCTCCTTATTAGAGGGGATGGCTCGGGGGTTTTCCAATTCAGGGGCCTGTAGCTTAGCGTAAGCTCAACCGTCAAGGCACGGTGGTCCTCTGGGGAGTGGTAACAAGAGGTTGTAGGGAAGGAGCAGTACAGCTGTTCAGTGGCCGAATTTCTTTCCGGGGGGAGGCACACCATCCTCAGCGCTGCCAGGCGTTGACGGTGTTCAATAAGGCATTGTATCAGGGAAAAGGGCCGACTCGCAGAGAAGGATACCGGTAGGGGTCTCGGAGACGCAGTTGGTGACCCATCGCTGGACCTGTCTCCAAAAGACAGCAAGCCGGTTGGTCATGGTTGCAGAGGGTGCGAAGAGGTCTGCACCGAAGAGGAGTATTGGTGCGAGGAGGGAGGACACTAGCCTGTGGCAGAGGAAGGGGGCTTGCTCCTTACCAGGCTCCGATAGCCTCTTAAGCATGGGGAAGGCACCCAGGGCAAGTGCAAGACGTTTCGAGAAGTGGGTATTGGTAGCCCACCGGAGAGAACAAGAGGCTGGTTCAAACCAGTGGCCGAGCCAACGGACCACTCCAGAGAGGTGAAAAAGGAGTCCATCAATAACGATTGGGAGAGTGGATGCGAGGTCCCTTTGTCTGGGCATCCTCCAGTGCATGACTTCTCAGTTTTGAGTACAGAGAAGGAGACCCCAAGACGCCTACCCCTTTGAGTCAACATTTTGACTAGATGTTTTGGAGTCGCTGGACATTCCTCCTGTAGGAGTTGGAGGCAACAGTTACCGCGAAGTCGTCCATATAGGACAGGATTAACCTACGTGGTACCGGAAAGTGGAGGGACGAGACATAGATGACAAACAGAAGAGATGATATAGGTGAGCCTTGTGGAGTGCCAACCTGAACCGGTTTGAAAACCCTGGGCGATCCCTAGAAAACGAGACGGCATTGCCTCCCTGTCAAGAAGGACCTAACCCAGGAGCAGAGGTATGGAAGTATGTCCTTTGAACACAGCATGAAGAAGGTCGTTCGGGGAGACATTGTCAAAGCCTCCCTTGATATCAAGGAACAAGGTGGATGTAACCAACTGGAGCCATTGTAGCGTTTGAACTTTATGAGCCAGAGTCGTGCAGGCATTGAAAGTGCTAAGCCCTGGAAGGGAGCCGCATTGATGGGGGGAGAGCAGGCCAAGTGACCTAGCCAAAGGTGAGAGGCAATTTGCGATTATCCTTTGTATGATCTTGGAGACCGTTTCAAGGAGGACAATTATTCTGAAGGAAGCAGGTGTGTCGTAGAAGGGTTTGCCTAGTTTGTCCAGGACCATACCATTCGCTATCTTGAGCGATGCCGGGTGGAAACTGAATGAGACCAGCGGAGACAGTAGCTCAACCAGCAGAGAGGGACGGGATATATTAACCTTTTTTCAAACAGAGTATGGAAAAAGGTCACAACCAGGGGCCGAGGAGGACCAGGACTTACTGAGAACTGCTGCTATCTCATTCTCTAGCGGGGAGGGTGTGTCTTTGAAGGCCCTGAGAATAGGTGGGCAGAACATGGGTGGCCTAGGAGGGAAGAAGTGGGAAAGCAGGGCGTCGTTCAGCTCCATGGGTGAGGTTGCCTGTGGAAGTGACGGGAAATGCTCTGGGGGTTTTCTGAAGGCAAACCTTTTGGCCGTCCACACGTTTTGGGGAGTAGCACTCTCAAGGAAATATGCCCAGTGCTTCTTCTTAGCCTTCTTAATAGCCTTGAAATAGGCATTTTTGGCCAAGCAGCAGAGGCCCGAGTGTTATCTGAAGGGGATATACAGGCCTCTTGGGCATGGAAATGGTAGACTTTTCTCAAGTCAGACAAGGTGTTGGACCACCAAGGCTTTGATCTTGTAGAGGGCTTTTTTATTGGTGTATGTCTGGCGAGGACTAACCGTATCCTGCCAAGATTGGTGTCGAGCCACATGCTAAGTGCCTGCTGAGTTGGGAGGGGTGGAGGTGGCGGAATTGTGAGGGAGCCAAGGTCCTCCATGATCTTGTTCCAGTCGGTAGTCTTCCAATGTAGTGTGAGCTGGAGGGGGGAGAGAAGTGGAGATGTCAGCATTATGGATATCGGGACGTGATCCGACCCGGTAGACTGGAGAGACGCCTCCCATGTTTCAACAAAGGGCGCGAGGTACTGGTTGGCGAAGGCCAAGTCAAGCACAGATGGCACATGGTCTTGGCCGAGTGAGAATCGAGTAAACACTCTCTGAGTATTCAGGAGGGAGAAACATCTTTCCTGTGACAGTTCTGCATATAGAGTGGAGGTTCGGATCTCCCTTTCTAAGAGGCCGGTCGGGATCTGTTAGGCAGAGACAAGTTGATAGACTTCAAGATTGTCTAGGCCAATCGAGATTCGTTTCTGTAGACGGAGATTGTCTCGGAAGGCTCGGACTTTACTCGTTTCATTTATGACTACTAGGAGTGAAGTAAAATAGACAAAGTAGGGTAGAATCGTAAAAACAATATTATATTGTTAAGGTCTCTTCTCCATTGCTTGATGATGTCTAAAGCTTGGGAGGCACTTCGATATTTATATTCTGTGTCTGAGTGTTCGTGGACTACATCTATTTATCATACAACTATGTACTTCTTCAATCATAATTCGCAACGTCGAGTTTTCTTCCAAGGTGCGAACACCTGTGGACCCTGAAAACCATCACACCCTCTTTGGTAATTATGATATTTTCTTAGGAAATGTACTGTCCCCACTAGTAATATCCCAATTAGCAGGGTCTTTAGACTTATGGCCTAGTTCTTAAGTCGAACTGAGTTGGCTCCAATTGTCTTCGCCATTGATAAAATGATTAGTTTTATCCATGGCTATATCTGCAAAGGTGGTCGTTATTACAACCATCGTAGGTCGTCTAACTCCGATCCTTTGTAACTCCATACCCAATCAATAGATTTTCTCTGGAAGACTTCCTATTAACTTGCAGGAAGCTATTCCACCAGATTGGTAATTAATCCCTCGGTTGGCAACTCTTGGTTGCTCTCTGGGTAGTAGGTTTCAGTAACCATTGTAGTATTGAGAATCACCCCATGGTTACGACATGTTCCGAAACCCAGTTGCAACACTCCGTGAAGTTCGTTGGCTTCTTTGGTAGTGTCTTTTGGAGTTCTAGACTCTTCTGGTGGATGTAAATGTATTGGTCTCTAGTAGAGATCCTTTACTATTTGATACCATCTCTTTGTGTAAAATCGTCCTGTTACTTACGGCCCGTACCCAAGGTGTCATGTCTTTGAAGCCAAGTAAGTCTCTAAGTAGTTGACGGAATTACTCTGTTCTACTTCTCAGACCTAGCCGAAGGTCCCCTCCCATATATCCTGCGAATGAGATCCGGTTGGACGGACGGCGACGATGTATATGGTGTTATTCTAACACCTTCAATTGCGTGGTAATATAGTCACAGGACACAACTGAGATTGATATATATGATGACGTGCGAGCCCCGTAAGGGAGCCCGAGGGGGGTGTTGGAGACCAGAGATTCTGATTTCGAGTGGGGTTACCCTACTTAGGGTAGTTCCTAGGTATTGGGTTCTGGTATTCCTAACAGGATCCTATTATGGGTGGTGGATATTGAAATCGCCTACAACGAGGGTGGGGAAGTCAAGATCAGGGTAAGCTTCCTCTGGGGAAACAGAGCGGTAGAGCGAGGATATCGTCCAAAGGGAATAAAGGTTGACCAAACAAAACTTCTCATGGGAGGAGTCAAACAAACCTGACAGGGTATAGATATCCACTGCCATCAGGGCAGGGTTGTCGAAAAACACCGGAACCAAAGAAACCATATCAAAAAAGAAGCAAGGTGCAAACACCGCCACCCGTGGCTTTTTCCCGAGCACCATTGGGGGGTAAAAGGACTTAAAGCCAGCGAACTGTGGGAGCTTTCCACAAAAGAAAGGAGAGTCTGGAAGGGCAACAAGTACAGGAGGGGAGGGCAAAGCGACTGCTGTACCAGAGAACCTTTTTTTATTTTTATTTTTATAATCTAATGTATTTATATGTTTTAACGAAAGTAAGGCTGGGGGTCATATCAGCTTGCACCATGTAGACCCGCACCTCCTTCCCACCTTGTTCTCAAGTAGCCAGAAGAAAAACCGTGACCCCAGAAGGGCTAATACCGGCAGCCAGGTGCCCGACCCTAAGGTCCCATGACTTGAGCGCAGAGGGGTCTCACCTAGAGCCACCGATACCCGACCAGTCCTCGGATTAAAAAACTCCTCCACAAGTCTCCCGCATGGCTATCTACAAATGGTAAAGACAGAAAGCCCAGAAACCTATCCTTCAAAGCAAGGAGAAACCTCCATCCCGACAGTACACCCCCCACCGAACAGAAGAAAACCCAAACCAAGGTAACTCCAAACCAAAGGCCAAAACCAATCCCTCGCCTACAACAACCAGATACCAATCCAACCCGTGCCCCCCGCTTGGGACAAATCAATGGCCAGGCCTCATCCATGAAGTCGAAAAAACGAATAGGTGTGCCGTATAGGTGACATAAATGTATGTCTTGGGCATATAGCCCACGGTTGCAAGCAGGAGAAACAGAAAGGAAAGAGCGCCCGCGGTAAGCAGGAGGTATTGGCAGAACAAAGGCCCCAAGCTGTCCATCTGGGAGGGCTGTAGGAGCTGCCCAAAGCAGCAAAAGAGGGAGAGGTAGTAGGGTACCAGCCGACAGTAGTAGGGTACCAGCTGACGCGACCGAAGAGAAAAAAGGGAGGAAGGGCCTAAGGCCCCAGTGCAGACCCAACCGAAACCAAACCTGCGGTATTACCGCGTCTCTCATGTAGTCCCTTGTTCTCCGAGCGATAGCGTCACTTAGTGGAAGGGATTCCACCAGCGGTAGGGAGGCGGAAGGGCGAGGTGAGGAAGACAACCAAACTTGAACCGAGTGACTAGGAGGGTATGGTCAAATCTCACCGCGAGACAAATCCCGAAGTTACTAGCCGAGGCATTCTCCAATGGGGATCATGCAAGTGGGGAGAAGGACGTCCACCACTGCCAGCACTGTCTGGAAATGAAGAGCGGAAGCCAACCGTGCCAAAGCTAAGTGAGCCCCTATTAGCAAGACAGGACTACTGGGTGAGCCCAGATAACTCCCCCATCAAGCAGACAAGAGACAAGCAAGGCCAAAGCGGGAGAGGATTGAAGAGTTAACCATGCCCCTAGGCAGGAACCATTGAGGGGGCAGAGGGGAGTGGGGGGGGCCCACGATAGTTGACATTGTATTGCCAAACTATGTGGGAGGAAAATAGGAGCGATCGAGCGTGCTGTACCAGAGGATCTTTTTTTTTTTTTTTTTTTTTTTATCATGTATTCATTGTTTAGGTACAAGAACTTGCATGCAGCGGTAGCTATGGCGTAAACAAAACCTTAATCCCAAAACAAATAATAATAAAAGAAACTAAACTAGTGTCTCCAATAAGTGCGAACAACCCATATCGCAAAGCGTATAAACAGCTAACTATAAAGGAAAATATTCAAACTAAACATAAAGAAATCCGACAAACAAGGAAACCAAAAAAGGTGTATCTTTACTCCATGGCTTAAGCCGAGGACGAAGAGCTGGGTGAGGAAGTGGGACTTGCGACAGGGTGGGCCCTCGAGGGGGAATCTCTGAGTGGAGGCATTTCCGGGAGGAAGCTGACCGAAGTGGCGGAGACGTAGGCAGATAGGCCGTGAAGCAGTTCCCGCGATGTCCAGATGGGTTCCCCTTTGTCCAGGCACTCGACTCCTAGGAGGTTGGTGTCTCTGGCTCTGTCGTGTGAGGGACATTCGAGAATGGTGTGATGGAAAGGCTCAGGCTCCTCCTCGCAGTAGGGGCATGTGTTGAGGGCATCTGGGTCTCTCCAGAAGTAGTGGCCAGCCAGGTAGCTCTTTCCTGACCTCATCTGGTGGATTCTGCCCGCTATGAATTTCCCCAATCCCATGAAGGGGTGGGGCGACAGAGTGGGCGAGTAGACATATCGTGGTGGTGGCGGATACTGTTTGATCTATACGTTTAGGAGGAACTGACGACAGCCTTTCTTAAGGGCTGAGAGAGGAGGATTGCCAGGGGCCTCAGGGGGGAGGGGGGAGGGGAGCATTGCAGGCGATGCTGGTAGGACCCTAGAAAGATGACCGACAAGCTTGCCCACATGATGGGCTATTGCATTGAGTGGGAGATGCCTCCTTACCGGAGGGGATGGCTCGGAGGTTTTTCAATTCAGGGGCCTGTAGCCCGGCATAAGCCCAACCGTCAAGGCGCGGTGGTCCTCCGGGAAGCAGTAAGAAGAGGTAGTAGGGAAGGAACAGTGTAGTTGTACAGTGGCTGGATTTCTTTCCGCGGGGAGGCACACTATCCTCAGTGCCACCAGGCACTGATGTTATTCAATAAGGCATTGTATCGGGGGAAGGGCCGACTCGCAGGTGAGGATATTGGTAGGGGTCTTGGAGAAGCAGTTTGTAACCCATCTCTGGACCTGTCTCCAAAAGATAGCAAGCCGGTCGGTCATAGTTGCAGAGGGTGAGAAGAGATCTGCACCGAAGAGGAGTATTGGTACAAGGAAGGAGGACGCTAGCCTGTAGCAGAGGAAGGGGGCGAGCCCCTTACCGGGACCTGACAGCCTCTTAAGCATGGAGCAGGCACCCTGGGCAAGTGCCAGACATTTCGAGAAGTAGGTGTTGGTAGCCCACCAGAGAGAACAAGAGCCCAGCTCAAACCAGTGGCCGAGCCAACAGACCACCCCAGAGGGGCGGAAAAGGAGTCCATCAAAGACGATTGGGACAGTGGAAGTGAGGTCCCTTTGTCTGGACATCCTCCAGTGTATGAGTTCAGTCTTGGATACAGAGAATGAGACTCCAAGACACCTACCCCTTTGAGTCAACATCTTGACTAGATGTTGGAGGCGCTGGACATTCCTTCTGTAGGAGTTAGATGTAACAGTCACCGCGAAGTCGTCCATGTAGAACAGGATTAACCCACGTGGTACCGGGAAGTGGAGGGATGAGATATAGATGATGAACAAAAGAGGTGATATTGGCAAGCCTTGTAGAGTACAAACCTGAACTGGTTTGAAGACCCTGGGCAATCCCTGGAAAACGAGACGGCATTGCCTCCATGTCAAGAAGTACCTAACCGAGGAGCAGAGGTATGGAGGTATGCCCCTCGAACGGAGCATATGGAAGAGGTCGTTCGGGGAGATATTGTTAAAGCCTCCCATGATATCAAGGAACAATGTGGACGCAACCAATTGGGGCCGTTGCAGCGTTTGAACTTCATGAGCCAGAGTCGTGCAGGTACTGTACCAGAAGACCTTTTTTTTCTTTTTTTTATAATCTTATTTATTTATCTATTTTAACAAAGGTAAGGCCGGGGGGTCATATCAGCTTACGCCATGTAGACCCGCACCTCCACCCCGTCTTGTTTTCAAGCAGTCAGAAGAAAAACCGTGACCCCAGAAAGGCTAATACCGGCAGCCAGGTGCCTGACCCTAAGGTCCCACGACTTGAGCGTAGAGGGGTCTCGCCTAGAGCCACCGATACCCGACCAGTCCTCGGTTTAAAAAACCCCCCCGCAAGTCTCCCACATGGCTATCTACAAACGGTAAAGACAGAAAGCCCAGAAACCTATCCTTCAAAGCAAGGAGAAACCTCCATCCCGACAGTATACCCCCCACCGAACAGAAGAAAACACAAACCAAAGTAACCCCAAACTAAAGGCCTAAACCAATCCCTCGCCTACAACAACCAGATACCAATCCAACCCGTGCCCCCTGCTTGAGACAAACCAATGGCCAGGCCTTGCCCGTGAAGTTGAAAAAAGGGAATAAGTTCGCCGTATAGGTGACATAAATGTATGTCTTGGGCATAAAGCCTACGGTTGCAAGCAGGAGAAACCGAAAGGACAGAGTGCGCGCTGTAAGCGAGAGGTATTAGCAGAACAAGAGCCCCAAGCGGTCTGTCCGGGAGGGCCGAGGAGCTGTCCAAAGCAGCAAAAGAGGGAGAGGTAGTAGGGTACCAGCTGACAGTAGTAGGGTACCAGCTGACGCGACCGAAGAGAAAAAAGGGAGGAAGGGCCAAGACCCCAGTGCAGACCCAACCGAAACTAAACCTGCCGTATTACTGCGTCTCTCATGTAGCCCCTTGTTTTCCGAGAGATAGCGTCACTTAGTGGAAGGGATCCTACTGGCGGTAGGGAGGCGGAAGGGCGAGGTGAGGAAGGCAACCAAACTTGAACCGAGCGACTAGGAGGGTATGGTCAAATCTCACCGCGAGACAGACCCCGAAGTTACTAGCCGAGGCATTCCCCAATGGGGATCGTGCAAGTGGGGAGAAGGACGTCTACCACTGCCAGTGCCATCCGGAAACGAAGAGAGGAAGCCGACCATGCCAAAGCTAAGCGAGCCCCTATTAGCAAGACAGGACTACTGGGCAAGCCCAGATATCTCCCCTATCAAGCAGACAAGTGACAAGCGCAGCCAAAGCGGGAGAGGATGAACGAGTTAACTGTGCTCCTAGGCAGGAACCATCAAGGGGGCAGAGGGGAGTAGGGGGGGCCTACGATAGTTGACATAGTGTTGTCAAACTATGTGGGAGGACAATAGGAGCGACGGAGCGTGTACTAGAGGACATTTTTTTTTTTTTTTTTTTATAATCATGTATTCATTATTTAGGTACAAGAACTCGCATGCAGCGGTAGCTATGGCGTAAACAAAACCTTAATCCCAAAGCCAACAACAACAAAAGAAACGAAACTAGTGCCTCCAATAAATGCGAACAACCCATATCGCAAAGCGCGTAAACAGCTAACTATAAAGGGAAATATTCAAACTCAACATAAAGAAATCCTACACTCAAGGAAGCTGAAAGAGTACTCTTCCACCAACTGCTTAGGCTGAAGGCGAGGAACCAAGTTAGGAAAAGGGGCTCCCGACTGGTCGGACCCCGGAGGGGGGGTGCCTAGGAGCAGGCATGTCCGGGGAGAAGTCAACTGAGGTGGCAGCTATGTATGCGGAAAGGCCGTGGAGCAGCTCCAGTGACGTCCAGATGGGTTCCCCTTCGCCAAGGCACTCGACACCTGGGAGGTGGGTGTCTCTGGCTCTTTTATGAGAGGGGCATACAAGAATGGCATAGTGGAAGGACTCAGGTTCTTCCTCGCAGTAGGGGCACGTATCGAGGGCATCTCGGTCTCTCCATGAGCGGTGGCCTGCCAGGTAACTCTTTCCTGACCTCATCTGGTAGATCCTACCCGCTATGAACTTCCTTAATCCCATAAAGGGGTGAGGTGACAGAGTGGGCAAGTAGATGTATTGGGGAGGAGGTGGGTATTGTTTGGTCCAAGTGTTTAGGAGGAACTGACGACAGGCTCTCTTGAGGGCTGGAAAAGGAGGGTTGCCAGGAGCCGTAGGTGACAATAGCTCAGGGAGGAGGACAGGCGATGCTGGTGGGACCCTAGAAAGATTACCGACAAGCTTGCCCACACAGTGGGCTATTGCGTCAAGTGGGAGATGCCTCCTCACCGGAGGGGATGGTTCAGGAGTCTTCCAATTCAGAGGCCTGTAGCCCAGCATAAGCCCCACCGTCAAGGCATGGTGGGCCTCTGGGGAGCGGTAGTGAGCGGTTGTGGGGAAGGAGTAGTGCAGCTGTGCAGTTGCTGGGTTTCTTTCCGGAGGGAGGCACACCATCTTTAGCGCCATCAGGCACTGTCGGTGTTCAATGAGGCATTGTATCTGAGGAAGGGCCGACTCGCAGGGGAGGATACTGGTAGGGGTCTCGGAGAAGCAGTTAGTGACCCAATGTTGAACCTGCCTCCAAAAGACAGCAAGCTGGTTGGACATTATTGCAGAGGGTGAAAAGAGATCTGCTCCGAAGAGGAGTATGGGTGCAAGGAGTGATGACGCTAGTGTAACCGGTACGGGTACTTGGTTATTGGTTTTGTTTTATGTTTTGTTCTAAGTATCGTTTTGATACTTGGTTTGTTTTAAGTATCGTTTGATACTTGGTTTTGTTTTATGTTTTGTTTTAAGTATCGCTTTGATACTTAAGGAGTTTTACCAAAGTGTATCGATTGATACCTTTGATTAGTTTCGTTTATGCTAGACATGAACAGATTTGTGTATTTAAGGACCACCTGTTTCTACGATAGAAGAGGCAGACTTCGGCAGACAGTATTTCAATATACTTGGTTGAACGGTTACTTCTTTGTTCCTCAGTACACCCTCGAAGCCTACTTTAGTTCTCAGCTCTCGCCTCCTCTCTGGAAGAGCAGGTTACCTGCCAACTATCGTATCTATTTCCGATAATGTGATTAGCACCTTGTGAACACGTTACAGCTAGCCTGTGGCAAAGGAAGGGTGCAAGCCCCTTCCCAGGACCCGATACCCTCTTAATTATGGAGAAGGCACCCGGGGCAAGTGCCAAACGTTTCGAGAAGTGGGTGTTGGTAGCCCATTAGAGAGAACAAGAGGTGGGCTCAAACCAGTGTCCGAGCTAGCGGACCACCCCGGACGGGTGGAACAGGAGGCCATCAATAACGATTGGGAGAGTGGATGGGAGGTCGCTTTGTCTGGGTGTCCTCCAGTGTATGAGTTCGGTTTTGGGTACAGAGAAGGAGACCTCAAGATGCCTACCCCTTTGAGTCAACATCCTGACTAGATGTTGGAGGTGCTGGATATTTCTCCTGTAGGAGTTGGAGGCAACAGTCACTGCGAAGTCGTCTACATAGGAGAGGATCAACCCATGCGGTACTGGAAAATTGAGGGATGAGACATAGATAACAAAAAGAAGAGGTGATATTGGCGAGCTTTGTGGCGTGCCAACCTGAACTGGTTTGAAAATCCTGGGCGATCCCTGAAAAACAAGACGGCATTACCTTCCCGTCAGGAAGGACGTAACCCAGGAGCAGAGGTATGGGGTATGCCCTTTGAACACAGCATATGGAAGAGGTCGTTTGGGGAGACATTGTCAAAGCCTCCATTGATATTAAGGAACTAGGTGGACGCAACCAGCTGGAGCCATTGCAGTGTTTGAACTTTGTGAGCCAGAGTCGCACAGGCATCGAAAGTGCTGAGCTCCGGAAGAGAGCTACATTGATGGGAGTGTAGCAGGCCCAACGACCTAGCCAAGAGTGAGAGGCGATTTGCGATTATCCTCTCCAAGATTATTGATACCGTTTCAAGGAGGATGATTATTCTGAAGGAAGCAGGTGTGTTGTAAGAGGATTTGCCTGGTTTGTCTAAGACCACTCCGTTCGCCATCTTGAGCGACATTGGGTGGAAACCAAAACAGACTAGTGGAGAGAGTAGCTCAACTAGCAGAGAGGGATGGGATATATTAACCTTCTTCCAGACCGAGTATGGATAAAGGTCGGGACCAGGGGCTGAGGAGAATGAGGACTTGCTGAGCGCTGTGGCTATCTCTTCCGCCCTTAGGCGGGGTGCATCTTTGAAGGCCCTGAGAATAGGTGGGCAGAACGCTGGGGGCCTGGGAGGAAAGAAGTGGGAAAGCAGGGCATCATTTAGCTCTATGGGTGACGTTGCTTATAGGAGGGAAGGGAGTTACTCTGCGGGTTTTCCGAATGCGAATCTTTTGGCCGTCCATACATTTTAAGGGGTGGCACTCTCAAGTAAACGTGACTAGTGCTCTTTCTTAGCCTTCTTGATAGCCTTAAAATAGGCATTTTTGGCCAAGCAAGCAGAGGCTCGAGTGTTATCTGAAGAGGATGTACGGGCTTCTCGGGCTCAGAAATGATGGACTTTCCTCAAGTCAGACAAGGTGTCTGACCACCAAGGTTTTGACCGTGTCGAGGGTTTTTTCATTGGTGTAAGTCTAGCGAGGACTAACCGTATCCTGCCAAGGTTAATGTCGAGCCATGTGCTAAGTGCCTGCTGAGTTGGGAGGGGTGGAGGTGGCAGAATTGTAAGGGAGCCGAGGTCCTCCATAATCTTGGTCCAATCAGTAGCCTTTCAATGTGGGGTGAGCTGGGGAGGGGAGAGAAGTGGAGATGTCAGTGTTATGGATATTGGGATGTGATCCGACCCGGTAGACTGGAGGGACGCATCCCATGTTTCCACAAAGGGTGCTAGATGCTGGTTGGTGAAGGCCAAGTCAAGCACAGACGGTACATGGTGTTGGCCTAGCGAGAATCGAGTAAACACTCCGGGAGTGTTCAAGAGGGAGAAACATCTTTCTTGCGACATTTCAGCATAAGAAGTGGAGGTTCGGATCTCCCTTTTCCTAAGAGGTCAGTCAGGATCCCATTGTGGGTGGTGTATGTTGAAATCACCTACCACTAGGGTAGGGAAATCGAGATCAGGGTAAGCTTCCTCTGGGGAAACAGAGCGGTAGAGTGACGAAGTCGTCCAAAGGGAGTAAAGGTTGACCAAGCGAAATTTCCCGTAGGAGGAGCCAAACAGGCCGGACAGGGTATAGACATCCACTGCCATGAGGGCAGGGTTGTCAAAAAACACAGAAACTAAAGAAACAACATCAAAAAAGGAACGAAGTGCAAACACTGCCACTTGTGGCTTCTCCCCGAGCGCTGTCGGGGGGTAAAAAGACTTGAAGCCAGCGAACTGTGGGAGTTTTCCACGAAAGAAAGAAGGGTCTTCAAGAGCAACAAGCACAGGAGGGGAGGACAAAGCAACTAAAGAATTAAAGAGTGAGAGAAACACATTCCAACTACCCATGCAGTTGTGTTGAACGAGGGAAAATGAGCTAGTGTTCTGCTGAGGAGGAGTAAAAACTGGGAAAGGAGGGCAAGTAGAGTGGTTGTCTTGCATTAACAGGACGAACCTGCTGGTGGTTTGTGGACTGGGGTGGGAGTTGAAACCGGTACGGGTACTCGGTTATTGGTTTTGTTTTATGTTTTGTTTTAAGTATCGCTTTGATACTTGGTTTGTTTTAAGTATTGTCTGATACTTGGTTTTGTTTTATGTTTTGTTTTAAGTATCGCTTCGATACTTGGTTTGTTTTAAGTATCGTCTGATACTTGGTTTTGTTTTATGTTTTGTTCTAAGTATCGTTTTGATACTTAAGGAGTTTTACCAAAGAGTATCAATTAATACCTTTGATTAGTTTCGTTCATGCTAGACATGAACAGATTTGTATATTTAAAGACTGCCTGTTTCTATGATAGAAAAGGCAGACTTCGACAGACAGTATTTCAATATACTTGGTTGAACGGTTACTTCTTTGTTCCTCAGTACACCCTTGAAGCCTCCTTTAGTTCTCAGCTCTCGCCTCCTCTCTGGAAGAGAAGGCCACCTGCCAACTATCGTATCTTTACCGATAACGTGATTAGCACCTTGCGAACACGTTACATTTTTTTAACCTCAGCAAGTGGTTAAGAACCTGTCCCCGGATTAAGGCCTGATCAACCTATCGATATCCACCTCACAACGCTAGCAGAGAGAAGCGGCAGAATCACAGCACATTCGGCTTCATCTCAAACCCAAGATAGAGTCTTTGATGACCAGGAGTGGGAAGCAAATCCCGCGGCATAACCTTATAAGAAAGAAACAACCCCGGCGCTATGCTAAAGAGCCGGGCAATCCTGCAAACATGGAAGATACACAACCTCCAGGAGAATTCCCTTCTACTCCAGCAAAGAAGCCTTCCTTTGAACCTCCAATCGACCCCGAATCCAGTAGCGAATCAGATATGGCTAGCGCAGGAGGAGGGCCTTCTGGAGGAGGGAAATCTCGGGCAAGGCCGGAAGAAGAGGAGGTACCCGCAGCATTTGAACCCCCCAAGTTTAAACTCCACCTCCCAGCGAAATTCACAGGAGAAGGAAAAGACCTCAAACCTGAAGCTTTTGACCGATGGGTGACGGAACTCTCACACTTCCTACTCTTACAAGGAAAAGATGTGGAAGACCCTACAACTGGACTTATCATTGGATCATTTTGCGAAGGAAAGGCAACCGACGCATACCACCAATGCTATAAGGATTTCGGCGGAAATGTAAGATTAAGAGGAACCACAGTTCTCGATTACCTGAAAGGACGATTCCAATCCTCTATAACCAATGACCTCCTATACAACAAATTCAACCAGCTCCAGCAAGTTAACGGAACACATGTCAAGCGAATTACCGATGTGACTACGGACCTGATGATGTACAAGGACCGAATGGAGAGATGAAGCATCTCCAAATACATCCTGAAGCGACGATTCAATGACACTATGCATCCTACCCTCCGGCGAGAAGTAGAACCACTCGAGGAAGACGGCGATGATATTGCAGTAATAATTGCAAGAGCAGAACGAAAGGATGCCATTCTCTATGAGACCAAGGCCTACAAAATACAGACACCTTCTAGTAGGAGCAGCCAGCCACAGCACAAAGCCTCCAGCAACTCTGAAGATGATACACCATGGGTTTTCAAGAAGAAAAAATCCTCCAAAGAATCGAGACGGCGGAAAGGAGAATGTTTTGAATGTGGAAAAACAGGACACATGGCAAAGAACTGTCCTATGAAGAAAGGAAAAGGAAAGGCAATTAAGCAAGAGGCGTCAGCCAACAATGTTGAATGCGATAACACCCAATCTAGTGAATATGAAGAGATCCATATCGGATATATCGATGTGGAATGCAACAGTGTTTGACCTCCGGCTACATTCAAAGCACACACCACTCTGGAAGGTACTATCCTGATCAATGGCAAAAGGGCTCAAGTCCTATTCGACACTGGCGCAATCGGAAGAGATATGATCAGTAATGCCTTTGTCTCTGTCCATGGACTCCCAACCCGAGACCTTAACCAACCCATACCAGTCAATATGGCAGTAAAGGGATCACGATCCACAAGCCATAAAACCTGTTCTGCGACTATTCGACTTGGTTCTGCTATACTACCCCCCCAGGAAATGCTGGTTGGAAATCTAGCCAAATACGATGCCCTAATAGGTATGCCATTCCTGAACCGCCACAAAGCTATAATCAGGTGTGGGGAATCAACCATCGATTTCCCAGATCAGAAGGTCAGAGTCTCATGCAAGCCAACAAGCGGAGAGTACCGAGCCGCAGTCTGTGAAGCAACTGCCCAACAACTATTGGATGATTACTCTGATGTTTTCCCTGATCAAATACCCGAAGAACTACCGACTATGAGAGAGGTGAACCACCACATTTGCCTCCGAGACCCCTCTAATCTCAAAAACCCACCCACCTACTCTATTCCTGACACATACAAAAGCCCACTTTGTGATTGGATCAACCAACAACAAAGAAGAGGAGTCATCTACCGGGCAGAAGCCCCAGGTGCCGCTCCTATATTTGTTCAACCCAAAGCAGATGGCAAAAGAATCCGGCCCTTGGTTGACCTCAAGCTACGGAACGAAAACACAGTTATGGACAGCTCCGCTATCCCAAACCAAACCCAGATCCTAAACGCAGTTGGACGGGCTAGATTCCGAAGTAAGATTGACTTAAGCGATGCCTACTTCCAAACATGGTTAGATCCAGAAAGCGAACGCTACAACAGTTTCAAAACACCCTTCGGAAGTTTCATTAGCCGAGTTATGTTACAAGGTGATATGAATGTGCCCGCCACCTTTATGGGAATTATGGAAAACCTCCTAAGCGAATACCTCCACCATTTTGTTTGGGTCTACATTGATGACATTCTCATCTTCTCGAATACCGAAATAGAACATGCCTACAATATAGGATTGGTTTGTACCAAACTAAGGGAAGCTAAATTCTACGATAGCAGAAACAAATCAATTCTGTTTGCCGATAAACTCGATATCCTAGGACATGTTATAGATGATGAAGGAATACACGCAGCCCCTGGAAAAATAGCCTGTTTAACTGAATGGTCGACACACCGGAATCAAAAGGAACTCATGCGATTCCTAGCACTAGTCAACTATATTTCCCAGTTCCTCCCACACCACGCCACTGTGACAACGCCGCTTACAGACCTTACCGGCAATGCGGAATTTGTCTGGACCCACACTCATGACCAAGCCTTTACCAACATCAAGGAATTGATTAAAAATGCCAATGTTATTCAACCTATCGACTATAGTAAACCAGAACCGATATGGCTTATTACTGATGCATCAGATGTTGGAGTTGGAGCATGGGTTGGACAAGGGGCCTCCCATGAAATGGCAAGACCGGCGGTATTACACAGCAGGAAGTTCACTAATTCACAGATGAACTATGGAACAACAGACAAGGAAGCCCTTGCTGTGATTGATGCTCTCGCCCCTTTCAACCACATCCTGATGGGCAATACCTTCACTATTGTTACCGACCACCAACCTGTCACTAACCTTAAAACAGAAAGCATACCCGGAAGAAGAAGGACAAGATGGATAGGTGAAATCAGCAAATACGATGCAAAAATTATCTATACCCCAGGAAGAATGAACTATTTAGCTGATGCTCTCTCCTGTCTATATAAGAATCAAGATCTCGCAGATCCTCCTCTTGTTCATGACCACACAAGACAAAGCGAGGACAGCCCTGACGACACCTCCTATGAACAAGAACCATCGATGGCTACCGCCAGCTCTGCTGCTCCCTCCAATCCCTTCTCTTACACCATGTATAGTGCTGCCGGAACGGAACGCGGAAAGGACATTGACGAAGAATGGAAAGACAATTGCAAGCTCTGCAGCACACCTCCTAACGAACTTGAACAAAGCAGACTCCACTGGTCCCACTGTTACCACGACACCTGCCCTTTTCACCAGACTGAGATTAAGTTCGGAAACAGATACCAGCGACCATACTATATGCCTGCTGATGATTCCAAAGACACCAGCTTCGACACCGCAGAAGGAGAAGAAGAGATGATCGATAAAAATGAGTCAACCCAATCTCCTCATATCCTTAATCCTGCTCCAACACGATACCAAGGTCTTGAAGAACTCGAACAAGCAGCAGCCTACGTGGATGCAATATCCTATTTACACTCCCCACGGTCAGCCCCGCCATCCTCTCCTCCCATAATCGATTCACGACCACTATATGGTGGACCCTTACGAGTATACAACACTGAAACCATTGTCTCGGTCATACCCCCTACTATTCCCGAGCATTGGCGTCAACTCTATGAAACCTTTGAGGAAGAGGAAGCCCGTATCGAACCAACAAGAGGATCCCTAATCGAGGATGAATGAGATGTTAGATCGACCACAGAAGAATTAACCTCCTCTTTCCGAAGCCAAATGATAGCAGGATACCGCCATGACCCGATTTACTTCAAAGCCATGGATAGCTCCAGGCATGGAGACCTCGCCCCCTACAACATATCAAATGGAATGGTCTATACCAGCACCCGTTATGGTGAACTCTGCCTATACATACCAAAGGGCCATATGTTCAATGGAATAACTATTAGAGAATATGTCATATCCGAGATTCACAACAAAGGACACCACAGTGCGGACCGCAACCTTCTATATGCTTCAGAATATGTTTACTGGCCTGAGATGCGCAACGATTTCCACGATTTCGTCAAACAATGTGAACACTGCCAGGCAAATAAGGAGCGAACACAACTACCTGAAGGGAAGGTGCAGACCCTCCAACTACCAGGTGAAATATTCGAATCCTATGACATCGATTTCGCAGGACCACTCAACAAGTCGGCAGGATATGATACCATCTTGGTAGCTGTGGATCGATTCTCTGGATACACATGGCTCATACCAATGAAGGTTACCGATTCCTCCAAAGACACCTGGAATAACCTCCAACGATACCTGTTTACCCCCCATGGGTACCCCTTATCTATTGTCAGTGATGCTGATCCCCGCTTTACCGCCAGATTCTGGAAGCAAACCGTGACCTCCCTCGGAATATACCACATTATGGCTGCCCCTGGACACCATGAGACTAATGGCCAAGCAGAACGAAAGATCCGCGAGGTTAAGACCGGAATTAGGAACATGATCAATGAATGACAAACCAACTGGGGACCAGCCCTTGTTGAGCTAGCAGCATATATCAATGCCGGATTTTCAGACACCTTGGGAATGTCTCCATACAAGGCAATCTTCGGCCGCCAATATCCTATCTTACCTACAACCCTATTCAAGAACTCCTCAGTTCCTGCCTCCGATGACCACTTAAACCGCCACCAAGCGATTCGCAATGACGCTTTCCAAGCAGTTAAAGCTGCCCGATTCCGTAGCACCACTACTGCTCAGAAACGATGACGCAAACATGTCCCTATTCTGCCAGGAGATATGCTAATGGTACATGGAAACATGTTCATTACCAATGTTGGATGCAGCAAGAAATTGCAACCCCGGTGGCAAGGACCTTTCAAGGTCTTATCATTTGACGAACATACAGAAAACTACGAGGTCCAGATGGATGGACGCATGTATCGCAGCAATACTGCAGTCTTTCACGCCTCATCTGTCAACTGATTCCATCCAAATGACGACTCTAAATTCCCTGGAAGAACACACTCTCGGCCTGCACCTATCATCATTGATAAGAAAGATGAATGAGAAGTTGAAGAAATCAGAGATCACCGCCTTTGGCATGGAAATGATCAGTTTCTAGTCAAATGGAAAGGATATCCGACGAGTGAGAACAGCTGGGAACCACTAGAAGGACTAGAGCACGCTATGGATATGGTGAACGAATGGTGGAAAGACAATATGCCAAACGAATCCCTCCCCCCAACGATCAACTACATCACCATATGCTGGACACCCATGATGCCAGAAACTGAGGGATGGCATGCAGAACTCGAAGCTAGAGATGGATTTTGGGCGCCATACTTTGAATTGGAATTCGAAAGCAGCGATGAGGAAAATCAAGCTATGGAGCAGGCTTTCGACAACTTTATCTAGTCACCAATCACCATCCGAATACCATAACGATGTCAAACTATGTGGAGCTCAATGTGAGGTTGCGACAACAGATTGTTGGACTGTTGTTGAACCGTGATGCTATCCAACTTGAAGACTATTTCGAAATCCTCTGGATAGATTACTGTCCTGATTGTGATCACGCTTGGGTTGATGTACAATGCGAATCTGGTATTCGTGACTACTGTGATTTACATTTCTTTGAGTCTAAGTGTTTCCTTAGGCTTTCTTCCTGCCCCTGGTGTGATACTTATGATGAAGAATTTCTTGCGGAAACTGAGGCCATGAGTTTCTCGGAATCCATTTTTGATGATTATTAGATTTTGTTTGTTTAAACAGTTGTTTTGTTTTGGGGAATGTAACCGGTACGGGTACTCGGTTCTTGGTTTTGTTTTATGTTTTGTTTTAAGTATCGTTTTGATACTTGGTTTGTTTTAAGTATCGTCTGATACTTGGTTTTGTTTTATGTTTTGTTTTAAATATCGCTTTGATACTTGGTTTGTTTTAAGTATCGTCTGATACTTGGTTTTGTTTTATGTTTTGTTCTAAGTATCGTTTTGATACTTAAGGAGTTTTACCAAAGAGTATCAATTGATACCTTTGATTAGTTTCGTTCATACTAGACATGAACAGATTTGTGTATTTAAAGACTGCCTGTTTCTATGATAGAAAAGGCAGACTTCGACAGACAGTATTTCAATATACTTGGTTGAACGGTTACTTCTTTGTTCCTCAGTACACCCTCGAAGCCTCCTTTAGTTCTCAGCTCTCACCTCCTCTCTGGAAGAGCAGGCCACCTGCCAACTATCGTATCTTTACCGATAACGTGATTAGCACCTTGCGAATACGTTACAAGAGTGACTTCCTCCTGGGCATGGGAGGGGTCAGTTCCTTGGGGGCGGGCTGGGGTGCTGGGGACGGGGAAGATACTACCAGGTCTTCTGAAGGGGGTTGAGAAAGGGAGGATGGGGGGGGCTCTGATGGCGAGACCATCTCCCAAGTCCACAGAAGGAGCAAGGCTCTGGGGCCTAAGCGGTCTGGTTGAAGGACCCTCTCCTCCATCGTCCTGTGTATCCATTTCTTCTTCCCCAGGGGAAGAGGACTCGGAGGAGGGCAGGAGAGGGGGCTTTGGTCGCTTGGTACATGATTGGTCGAAGGCTGGATGAGCAGAGGAGCAATTGGTGCAAAAGGGGACTGTGGTAGGGCAGTAGTTCGCCACTGGTTTGAGGTTGCCACCTTTGGGGCACGTTGGGTTTTGGCAGCGGTGATTTGCCTTTGTGTAGCTGAGTGCGCATATTGGGCAGACCGGGTGGTCGGTTTTGCATCTGGGTACTTGGTGGCCATAGCCCCAGCAGTTCTTGCACTGAGTGAATTTGTTCGCTGAGAAGGCTCTTTCAATTTGGCAGCGTGAGACGTAGAGGACGGTCCTGCCCACCATCTTGTCCACATCCGTGGGCGTGACCGTAATGATGCATGAGGTGTTCGCCTGGGAGAGGCGAATCTCCTCGTCTTGATTGAGGAATCGTGCTGAGAGGATTCGTACTTCATTGACATTCAGAATGGTTTCCCTTAGGGTACCCAACAGGGCCTCTTTATCGTCAGGAAGGAAGGAGACGGGGAGGAAGTGAACCACTAGCCGCACCTTGTTGGGTGCAGGGCGGAAACAGAGGTAAGGATTGTCACCCACAGGGTATGCTTTATTTAGACGGGAGGAGAGAGCTTCGTAGTATGGCGCGTATGCAGTGGCTGGAGTGTGGGGATCAAGGGCAAAGAGGGTCACTATACCGCGATCGTTGACTTTAGCTGTAAAGGCTTTTGGGAGGGGACAATTGGCCTCTTTAAGGACAGTCACTGCTGTGCCTGGGAAGGAAGCCACTATTTCTCTACTCAGGGGGTGGTGAGTGGCGAGAGATTGAGGTGCAAAGAACCTTCTCTCAGCAGCGGGCAGTAGCCGTAGGGTGGGAGGACTAGCCGACCTTGGGACTGTCTTTGCGACTTGTGCTGCTGAGGGGGTAGAACCACCTTGTTTTTTCTTGGCCCTTGAGGGCCCTGAGGATGCGGCCTCAGAGTAGGATAGTCTGGTCTTGCCAGGTGGGGGGTTATCTTAGTCGGGGATGCTGGGTAGAAATTCAGCCAGGTCGGGATATTTGCTGTCCCTCCATTGCTGTGCTTCCCATGTCCTGGGGTATTTGGCCGTGAAGGCAGCAGGGTTACCCCTGTACTTACCTACTGCTATGTTATAGTTTGGAAGGTCTGGGTCGTCAGACACCGGGTATCACAAGGGTAGGACCTCAGGGAGAGTGGGGGCAGAACTGTTGGTGGCTGGCTCTTTGTATACTAGAGGACCTTTTTTTTTTTTTTTTTTTTTATAATCATGTATTCATTGTTTAGGTATAAGAACTCGCATGCAGTGCTAGCTATGGCGTAAACAAAACCTTAATCCCAAACAAACAAACAAAAGAAACCAAACCAGTACCTCCAACATATGCGAACAACCTATATTGCAAAACGCATAATAGCTCACTATAAAGGGAAACATTCAAACTAAACTTTAAAATGAAATCCTACAAACAAGGAAGCCAAACAAGTGTGCCAACTCCTCTGGGCCTAGGCTGAAGAGGAGGAGCTAAGTGAGGAAGTGGGGCACCCGACAGGGCAGACCCCAGAGGGGGGATCTCTGAATGCAGGCATGTCCGGGGGGAATCCAGTTGAGGTAGCGGAGATGTATGCGGAAAGGCCGTGAAGCAGTACCGGTGAAGACCAGATGGGCTCCCCCTCGTCCAGGCACTCGACCCTCAGGAGGTGGGCGTCTCTGGCTCTGGCGTGAGAAAGGCAGCTGAGAATGGCATGGTGGAAAGACTCAGGCTCCTCCTCGCAGTAGGGGTAGGTGTCTGAGGCGTCTTGATCTCTCCATGAGTGGTGGGCAGCCAGGTAGCTCTTTTCTGACCTCATCTGGTGGATTCGGCCCGCCACGAACTTCTCAAACCCTATGAAGGGGTGGGGAAATATTGTGGGCGCGTAAACATATCGGGGTGGTGGTGGGTACTGTTTGGACCAGACATTTAGGATGAACTGCCGGCAACCCCTTTTAAGGGCCGAAAAGGGGGGATCTCCAGATGCTGCTGGAGGCAAGGGTGAAGGAAGGAGGGCAGGCGATGCTGGTGGGACGCGAGAAAGACGACCAACAAGCTTGACCACTCTGTAGGCTATTGCATCAAGTGGAGGATGCCTCCTTACGGGAGGGGATGGTTTGGGGGTTCTCCAGTTCAGAGGTCTGTAACCCGGAGTAAGCCCTATTATTAAGGCTAGGTGGTCCTCCGGGGAATGGTAAGCGGACGCCGTAGGGAAGGAGGAGTGCAGCCGTGTGGTAGCTGGGTTCCTTTCTGGGAGAAGGCACACCATCCTCAGCGCTGCCAAATGTTGGCGGTATTCGATGAGGCATTGGACAGGGGGAAGGGCCGATTCACATGGTAGGATCCCTGTGGGAGTCTCGGAGAAACAGTTGGTGACCCACCTTTGTACTTGTCTCCAGAAGACAGCAAGGCGATCGGTCATGGTAGTTGAGGGTGAGAAAAGGTCCGTACCGAAGAGTAGTATTGGCACGATGAGGGAGGACGCTAGCCTATGGCAGAGGAAGGTGGCAAGTCCCTTACCAGGACCCGAGAGCCTTTTAAGCATGGAGAATGCACCTTGGGCAAGTGCGAGGCGCTTCGAAAAATGAGTGTTGGTAGCCCACCGGAGAGAGTAAGAGGCCGGTTCGAACAAGTAGCCTAGCCATCTGACCACCCCAGAGGGGCGAAGAAGGAGTACATCGATGATGATGGGGAGAGTGGACATGAGGTCCCTTTGTCTGAGCGTCCTCCAGTGCATGAGTTCAGTTTTGGGTACAGAGAAGGAGACCCCAAGTCGCCTGCCCCTTTGAGTCAGCATCTTAACTAGATGCTGGAGGCATTGGACATTCCTCTTGTAGGAGTTGGAGGCAACAGTAACCGCGAAATCGTCCACATATGACAAGATTAGACAGCGTGGTACTGAAAAGTGGAGGGACGAGATGTAGATGACAAGTAAGAAAGGAGAGATTGGTGAGCACTGCAGGGTGCCCACTGAAACTGATTTGAAAATTCTGGGTTAATCCTGGAAGACAAGATGGCATTGCCTGTCTGTCAAGAAAGACCTAACCCAAGAGCACAGATATGGTGGTATGCCTTTCGAGCGTAGCATATGGAAGAGGTCATTAGGGGAGACATTATCGAAACCTCCCTTGATATCAAGGAACAGGGTGGACGCGACTAACTGGGAATGTTGCAGTGTCTGGACTTCGTGAGCCAGAGACGCACAGGCATCGAAGGTGCTGAGCCCCGGAAGGGAGCCGCACTGATGGGGGTGGAGTAGGCCAAGCGATCTAGCCAGAGGTGAAAGTCGGTTTGCTATTACCCTTTCCAGGATCTTGGAGACTGTTTCCAAGAGGACGATAATCCGGAAGGAGGCAGGAGTGTCATACAACGGTTTGCCAGGCTTGTCTAGGACCAGGCCATTCGCCATCTTGAGTGACGTCGGGTGGAAACCAAACGAGACCAGCGGAGAGAGGAGCTCAACCAACAGAGAGGGACGGGATATATTAATCTTTTTCCAAACAGAGTACGGGAAAAGGTCAGGACCAGGTGCCGAGGAGGACGAGGACTTGCTGAGCGCCGCGGTAATTTCTCCCGCCATCAGGGAGGCACATCTTTGAAAGCCCTCAGAATAGGCGGGCAGAAAGTGGGGGGCTTGGGAGGGAAGAAGTAGGAGAGCAGGGCTTCGTTCAGCTCCATGGGTGAGGTTTCCTGTGGGAGGGATGGGAAGCGCTCCGGGGGTTTACCGAAGGCGAACCTCTTGGCCGTCCACATATTTTGAGGGGTGGCACTCTCAAGGAAACGTGACCAGTGTTCCTTCTTAGCCCTCTTGATAGCCTTGAAATAGGCATTCTTGGCCAAGCGAGCAAATGCTCAGGTGTCATTCGATGCGGATTTACGGGCCACGCGGGCACGAGAATGGTGAACTTTCCTTAAGTCAGACAAAGTGTTGGACCACCAAGGTTTTGATCTTGTGGAGGGTCTTTTCATAGGTGTGTGTCTGGCCAGGACTAGACGTATCCTGCTAAGGTTGATATCAAGCCACGTGTTAAGTGCTTGTTGCATTGGGAGGAGCGGAGGGGGTGGAATCGTGAGGGAGCTGAGGTCCTCCAGGACCTTGGTCTCGTCTGTAGCTTTCCAGTGTGGCATAAGTTGGGGGGGGGAGAGAAGTGGAGACGTCAAGGTTATTGCTATTGGGATATGATCTGATCCAGTGGACTGGAGAGAGGCATCCCATGTTTCCACATAGGGCGCGAGGTGTTGGTTGGCGAAGACTAAGTCGATCACAGAGGGTGCATGGTCTTGGCCCAGTGAGAATCGGGTAAACACTTTGGGGGTATTCAGGAGGGAGAAGCAGTGTTCCTGGGACAGTTCTGCGTAGGGAGTGGAGGTGCGGATTTCCCCTTTCCTCAAGGGATGGTTGGGATCCCACTGGGGATGGTGGATGTTGAAGTCACCCACCACGAGGGTGGGGAAGTCGAGAGCAGGGAAAGCTTCCTCTGAGGAAACGGAACGGTAGAGCGACAATGTCGTCCAAAGGGAATAAAGGTTGACCAGGCGAAACCTCTCGTGGGAGGAGTCAAACAAACCGACCGGGATGTAGACATCCACTGCCATCAGGGTAGGGTTGCCAAAAAACACGGGAACAAAAGAAACAACGTCAAGGAAGGAGCATAGCGCAAAAACTGCCACCTTTGGCCTCTCCCCGAATGCCATCGGGGGGGAAAAGGACTTAAAGCCAGCAAACTGTGGTAGCTTTCCATGAAAGAAAGGAGGGTCTTGAAGGGCAACAAGCACTAGGGGGGAGGGCAAAGCAACCAAGGCATTAAAGAGAGAAAGAAACACATTCAAGGTACACATGCAGTTTCGTCAAAAGAGCGAGAAAGAGTTAATGCTCTGTAAGGTAGCAGTAGAAACTCGGGGAGGGCGGGGGCGCAGAGCGGGCGTCGCACATTAACGGGACGAACCCGCAGCTCGTTGGGGGAATGGGGCGGGAGTGACCTCCTCCTGGGTACGGGAGGGGTCAGTTCCTTGGTGGCGCAATAGGGTGCTGGGGACGGGAAAGACACTTCCAGGTCTTCTGAAGGGGGTCAAGAAAGGGAGGCTGGGGGGAGCTCTGGTGGCGAGACCATCTCCCAAGTCCACGGAAGGAGCAAGGCCCTGGGGCCGAAGAGGTCTGGAGGAAGGACCCTCTCCTCCATCGTCCTACATGTCCATTTCTTCCTCCCCAGGGGGAGGAGACTCGGAGGGGGGTTGGGGAGGAGGCTTTGGGCGTTGGGTGCAAGACTGATCGAAGGCGGGGTGGGGGGAAGAGCAGTTGGTACAGAAAGGGACGGAGGTGGGGCAGCAGTACGCCACTGGCTTGAGGTTGCCACCTTTGGGGCACATTGGATTTTGGCAGCAGTGCGTCGCTTTCGTGTGGCTGAGGGCGCATATTGGACAGACTGGGTGGTTGATCTTGCATCTAGGTGCTTGGTGGCCGTACTCCTAGCAGTTCTTGCACTGAGTGAATTTGCTCGCGGAGAAGGCCCGTTCAATCCTGCAATGGGAAGCATAGAGAACGGTCCGGCCTACCATCTTGTCCACATCCGTGGGCATGACTGTGACGATGCATGAGGTGTTTGATTTAGAAAGGCGAATCTCCTCGTCCTGAATGAGGAACTGTGCTGAGAGGATCCGTACTTCTTTGACATTTAGAATAGTTTCCCTTAGGGTGACCAACAGGGACCCCTAATCATCAGGGAGGAAGGAGACAGGGAGGGAGTGCACCGCCAGCTGCACCTTGTTTGACGCAGGGCGGAAACAGAGATAGGGGTTTTCACCCACAGGGTAGGCTTTGTTAAGACGGGAGGAGAGGGCTTCGTAGTAGGAGGTGTACGAGGTAGCTGGCATGTGAGGGTCAAGGGCAAAGAGGTTCACTGTTCCACGATCGTTGACTCTGGCTGTGAAGGCTTTTGGGAGGGGGCAGTTGGCCTCTTTAAGGACCGTTGCCATGGTATCGGGGAAGAAAGCTGCTATTTCTCTGCTCAGGGTGTGGGGAGCAGCAAGAGACTGAGGGGCAAAAAATCTTCTCTCTGCAGTGGGCAGTGGCCTAGGCGCGGGAAGACTAGCCGGCCTGGGTACTGTTTTCGCGACTTGCACTGCTGAGGGGGCGGAGCCAATTTGTTTCTTTCTGGCCCTTGAGGGCCATGAGGACAAGGCCTCAGAATATGATGTTCTAGTTTTTCCAGGAGGAGGGTCATCTGGGTTGGGGATGCCGGGGAGGAATTCAGCCAGGTCGGGGTATTTGCCATCCCTCCATTGCTGTGCTGCCCATGTTCCGGGATATTTGGCCGCATAGGCAGCAGGGTTGCCCCTGTATTTGCCTATCGCTGTATCTTAACTGGGGAGGTCCAGGTCGTAAAATGCCAGGTAGCCCGAAGGTAACAACTCAGGAAGCGTGGGGGCAGTAGTGTTGGTGGCTGGCTCCTTACCCTTTCAGGAAGGTCGAGGGAGTAGGGTGGTGGGGGCCAACACAGGTGGTTGGGGTAGGGGCACGGGATTCGCCACCAACCTAGTGGACAGATCCCTGATGGATGCTTGGAGGGAGGCCACGGAGCCCGCTAAAATGTTGGTGGCGTTGAATAGGGCATCCTGGGAGGGGAGAGTGTTGGAAATCTGTGATGAGAGGTCGTGAATTCTTATATTGAGCTCATCGACTGTGCGGGGGAGGGCGGACATGCCGTGTACAAGGGAGGAGACGAGGGGAAGCAGGTAGCATTCTCTAGTGGAGAGTTCTAGCACCTCCTGATGGGAGATGAGGGGCAGACTTTTGGGGGGCCAATCTAGCAGGGCTCTCGCAGAGGGGATTAGTCTACCTAGGTTTTCATGAATAGGGAGAATCAGGGCAGCCGAAGAGGGTTGCGAGGGAGGGTGGGAGGCCACGCCCTGGTTAGAGACAGGCGTGCCGGAACGTGAGTGGGCGGAGGGGTCCATGGCCTGGCAAGGAGAGATAGTCCCTGGCGTAGGCTAGGAGGATTGTTAAAGTGATAGGGGCTTGTTCACCAGATGTAGATGGTGTTGAGAGTAGGAGTAGAACGTAGGGGGGGGGAAAGAAGAGGGCACAGAGTATGGTGTACTAGAGGACCCTAGACCTCACAATTTATACAGATACCTCATCTAACCCTAATCTTGTATGACTTATACCTTCATGTCACCATCTTCTATGACTCACAATCATGAGTCATTTGAAATCCTTAGTTGACTTATATAAGTTAACTGCTGTAATGAGACTTCACGGAGTACTATTGCAGTTAACCAAACCTATACCCATATCAGTATCAAAAGACTACTGTGGTAGGAATGGTGGTAGACTAGAGTCTACCGGCTAGAGGTACTGTTGGTTAGGTACCTTGGTTGGGCATGCTATATCATACTAAGAAGTATACAGGTACTAGTAAGGAGCGGTAGTTACCCTACTCAGTAGGGTAACCTAAGTAGTCAATTTGGGAGTTACCCTGAATTACTCGACGGTGAGTCCGGGTAGAGTTATCCTACCTTTAGACTAAAGTTACCCTGCCTTGGGCTATGGGTTACCCTGTTATGGAGCCAAGTTACCCTATTATGGAGCCAAGTTACCCTACCTTGAAAGTAACTTGTTATGCAGAACTTTGGGGGAAGTTACTAGATTGTTTGTCATATGAAACTACATAGGTTGTTCAAATCTCAGGTTGTGCGGATTACTTCCGCACAACCAGTTGAGCTCCGAACAAGCTGTAACTTGGAGGTGTAGTGGCTAACACCCCCCTC
>NW_003299006.1:0-23237 GCF_000151645.1 Tuber melanosporum
TAGGTGTTAGAACTAACTCCAAGAAGATCGCAGTTGGGCGATATTGTTTTCAGGATTCAATTTTACTTTACCGATATTTCTTCGCTCTTTGTAGTCATAAATAAAACCCATGAAATCAAGCCTTCCTACACAATATCCATCTACAGAAAAGCATCTTGGTTGGCCTAGATAATGCTGAAGTGTATTAGATTGTCTCCGCCTAACAGGTATCAATATTTGTTGACTTTATTATACATTTACCACAAAGTCAAGGTTGTACCCAAATTATGGTAGTAGTTGACAGGTTTACAAAAATGGCCTACTTGGTTGGATTAGAAGGTACAGCCACTGCAAAGGACCAGGCTACAGCCTTTATGAAGAAAGTATAGAAGCTACATAGCTGACTAACAGAAATTGTCTCAGATGTAGATTTGAAGTTTGCGGGAAAATTTTGGGAATCACAGTACAAAACATTCAACATAAAAAGGAGTATGTAATGTACCACCCAGAAACAGATAGACAAACTGAGCGAACCAACTACATGCTGGAAGGTTACTTGCGAAGTTTCATCAACTAAGATTAGGACGACTTCTACCAATTGCTGCCTTTAGCCAAACATGCCTATGATAACCCAGCAACCAATACACACAGAATAACCCCTTTCTACCCAAATAAGGGATTATATTGACAAACTGAAGGGAAGATGGAATATAAGGCGCATAATCATGGAGCCCCCCATTATACAAACTATATAAAAACCATCTATGAGCAAGCAAGACTATCACTTGGATAGATACAGAAAATGCTAAAGCCAAATATTATAGTAGAAAGGCCAAGCAACAACAAGACTTCAAAATTGGCAATAAAGTAAGTTTAAAGGCTACAAACATTCATACTGGATGGAAGTCAAAGAAGCTTGGTCTAAAAGTATCGGGACGATTCATAATCTCAGAGAAAGGAGGCAATCATGCCTGCAAGCTCAATATTTCGGATAGGCTGAACATATCTCCAATGTTGTATGTGTCTCTTATTGGATCTTAGTGGGAATCAGTATGCACAGACTGTCAACAACCTGTCAGGGAGTCCCAGGATATTGAGGGTTACTTACAATGGGAAATTGAGAAAATTGCAAGCAGCCAAATATGCTCTTACCAAAAGAGAGTAAGAGGTCACTACCAAGAGGTATGTGAACAATGGTACTTTGTCAAGTGGCAAGGTTGTTGCAAAGAAGATAACACTTAGAAGCCTGCCACAGGGATGAATAATGTGAGGAAAATTGTAGAAGAATTCCACCGACATAATGTGGAAATGCCATGATAGGCAGAGGAAGGACAATTAGGAAATGGTTTTGCTACCGTGAACAAGCTAACACAGAAGATTGTTCACCCTGTCCTCATCAGGTCCTAAGGGAATTAATATTTGAGGTATAATTTAATTCTTAACTTTTGCTTCACTTTATATGTATCCAAAAAGGCATTCCAGGCGAAGCCTTAAGAGGTGGGAGCTCATGTTAGGAATACTGGGATCCAATACCTAGGAACCACTCTAAATAGAGTAACGCCTCTCGAAATCAAAATCACTGGTCTCCAACACCCTCCTCTGCCCCCCTTACTCAGCCTACGTGTCATTATACATATCTGTCACAGTTGTGCCCAGTGACAATATTTCCAGAAAATTGCATGTGTAGGAATAACACTATATTCATCACTGCAGTCCATCGGACCAGATCCTATTCACAGAATCTATGAGAAGAGCCTTCTACTAGGTCTGGGAAGTAGAAATGAGTTAATCCACATACTATACAGAAGGTTACTAGGCTTCAAAGTTGGGACATCTTTGGATATAAGCTATTAGTAAGGAGAGGTTTTCACACAAAGAGATAGTATCAAATGATAAAGGATCTCAATGAGAATGTAATAAATTGTCACCCACCCTATGACAACGTGAAGAGTCTAGAACTCCAATGAACAATACTGCAGGAGCCAATTGACTTGATGGAGAGCTACACCTGGGATTCAGAATACATTGTGGCTGTAGGAATAATTCCCAATACTAGAATGGCAATTGAAACCCTATTACTCAGAGTAACTAAGAGTTGCTGAGCTTGGGATTATCTGTCAATCCATTGGAATAGCTTCCTGTGAATTAGTAGGAAGTCCACTGGAAGATATCTGTGAGTTCGGTAGGGAGTTTTGAAGGTTTGACGTCTGGTGACCTAGAAAGGTTGTGATTACCACTATCTTCTCAAATAGATTTCTCAGATGAAACTGATAAATTAATCAATGATGGAGACAATTGGGGCCAACCCAGTTCAGCTTGAGAATTAGGCCATAAGTCTAAAGACTCTGACAATCGTATAATTAATATTGGGAACAGCATGATTCCTAGTTAGCTATATGGCAATTAGCAAAGATAATGTGGTAATTTGCAGGCTCTGCGGGTGTTTCCACCTTGAAGAATACCGGACATCATGAGTTACTATCCGAGAGGTACATAGTTGTATAATAGATTGATGTAGTCTGTGAACACTCAGATAGGGAATATAAATATTGAAGTACCTGTTAAGCCTTTAAACATCATCAAGCAATAGAGAGGAAACCTTACCAATATAATATTGTCTTCATGATTCTATTCTACATTACCTACTTTATTTCACTCTTTGTAGTCCTAAACAAAAAGAGTGAAGTTCGAGCCTTCCTACACAATATCCATCTATAGAAATGAATGTTGGTTGGTCTAGACTATTCTAAAGTCTGTCAGGTTGTCTCCACCTAACACTTCAACATTTATCACAATGACTCACCACAGCATTAGTACACCCCATGTGTAATGCCTAAAAGACACTCAAATCAGCATTTGTAGTTCATATGTGTTGCTCTTATGCACATGCGAGAATTTATTTCTGGAGATAAAATGCACATTTAATAAGCCTTACAGAATAGTTGAGTTTTCAAAAAGCTTGTAGCTGTGATGAGTAAGCAGAATGTTGACTTTTACATCATACTATTGGAAGTGACTGGCTAAGTACGATCACTGTAAGACACAGCTAATAGCCTGTTCAGCTTACCCCATGCGAAAACAGACTTGAGGTAAAGTAAATAGACTAGAGAATGCATGGAAGTCTCAACTTTGAATCCTAAGATAATCATGAAAGCATTTAAAAATGGTAAGAATGTCAGGAACTTGAGTATTTGAAGTTAACTAATAAAGATAGAGGAAAGGTCATATCAGGAACAATATTCACAGCAGACACGTAGCTCACAATCCTGTCAGTCAGAACAAACCGCAGGACATGGCCCAAAATAAGAACCACATAGAGTATTTGCACATGCCAATTATTTCAAAGTGATATAAAGCTCTGGGAGGGTACATATACTGGCTACCAGCGGGTGCTTTCAGTGGGATAATTATTGTAAAGAGGTGCAGCTGTGAGAAGATCAGGCAGTATCAGACATAGCTTATATTTAGCCAAGACAGCATTGTTAGACAGCTCTATGCAGAATGGTGAGATACTATCTAAGAGCACATGTCAATGAGGAATTATACTAATATCAATGCAGTCCCAGACAACCATTTGAGTGAAGTCTTCAATGCCACGAGGAGATTACAACTAGCCTGTAATGCGCTGGTAATAGTAGCAGCCAATGACATGTCGCAGAGGTATCAGAACAAAGAGGAGATCATTGCACTTATCGTAGACTGTGTCATGGATGTGACAGGTTTTATATATGACTCGATCATGAGTCAGAGGTTTCAAGCATTTGACTGGTGCCAGTCAAATAATGTATTTATATTAGAATTTGTTATACTACCCACATGGTTGGATGATGAGTCATGGAACTTGTGTCTTATATCTATTCCTTGCACTTATGCCATGCACCTTTGATTTGATATGTTTTTACTCATGACACAATTATCAGTCATGGGTTTCACTCATATGACTCACAAAAGTCAGATGACCTGGTTATGTTATGATTTGTTATGTTTTGCACATGCTTTGTTTATGAGTTATGTAACCGGTACGGGTACTAGGGTATTAGTTTTGTATTGTTTTATGTTTTGTTTTAAGTATTGCTTTGATACTTGGTTTGTTTTGAGTATCATTTGATACTTGGTTTTGTTTTATGTTTTGTTTTAATTCTCACTTTGATACTTGGTTTGTTTTAAGTATCATTTGATACATGGTTTTGTTTTAAATATCGTTTGATACTTGGTTTTGTTTTACGTTTTGATTTAAGTATTACTTTGATACTTAATTAGTTTTACCAAAGTATATCGATTGATAGCTTTGACTAGTTTTGTTCATGCTAGATATGAACAGATTTGTCTATTTAAGGACCGCCTGATTCCACGATGGAAAAGGCAGACTTCGACAGACAGTATTTCAAGATACTTGGTTGAACAGTTACTTCTTTGTTCCTCAGTACACACTCGAAGTCTCCTTTAGCTCTCAGCTCTCAGCTCCTCTCTGGAAGAGCAGGCTACCTGCCAACTATCGTATCCATTACGGATAACGTGATTAGCACCCTGCGAACACGTTACATTTTTTTAACCTCACCAAGTGGTTAAGACCTTGTCTCCTGCTTTAGGCCTAATCAACCTATTGATATCCACCTCAGAATGCTGGCAGAGAGAAGCAGCAGAATCACGGCACATTCGGGTTTGTCTCAAAACCAATATAGAGTCATTAATGACCAGGAGCGGGAAGCAGAGCCCACGGCAAGACCTTACAAGAACGAAACAAAACCGGCACTCAGTTAAGGAGCTGCGAGAGCCTGCAAACATGGAAGACACACAACCTCCAGGAGAATTCCCTTCTACTCCAGCAAAGAAGCCTTCTTTTGAACCTCCAATCAACTCCGAATCCAGTAGCGAATCAGATATGGCTAGTACAGGTGGAGGGCTTTCAGGAGGAGGAAAATCTCAGGCTCAGCCTGAAGAAGAGGAAGTACCCGCAGCATTTGAACTCCCAAAGTTCAAACTCCACCTCCTAGCGAAGTTTACAGGAGGAGGAAAAGACCTCAAACCTGCAGCTCTTGATCGATGGGTAACTGAACACACACACTACCTTCTCCTACAAGAGAAAGATGTGGAAGACCCTATTACTGGGCTTTTCATTGGATTATTCTGCAAAGGAAAAGCAACTGACGCATACCACCAATGCTATAAAGAATACGTCGGAAATGTAAGATTAAGACGATCCATAGTTCTCGATTACCTGAAAGGCCGATTCCAATCCTCTATCACCAACAACCTCCTATACAACAAATTCAACCAGCCCTACCAAGTCAATGGAACACATATTAAGAGAATCACAGATATAGCTATAGATCTGATAATGTATAAAGACCAAATGAAGAAAGCAAGCATCTCTGGCTACACCCTTAAGCGACAATTCTATGATGCCATACATCCTACCCTCCGGCACGAGGTAGAACCACTTGAGGAAGTTGATGAAGGTATGGCAGAAATAATCGCAAGAGCAGAACAAAAGGACGCTATCCTGCTTGAAACCAAGGCATACAAGACACCGACATCCTCTACCAGTAATAGGCAACCTTGACATAAGCCCTCCAACAACTGTAAAGATGATACCCCATGGGTTTTCAGGAAGAAAACCAAGTCCTCTAAAGAATCGAGAAGATAGAAAGGAGAATGCTTTCAATGCGGAAAAACATGACACATGGCAAAGTACCGCCTTACAAAGAAAGGAAAGGGAAAAGTGATTAAGCAAGAGGCATCGGCCCACAATATCGAGACTGATAGCGATGATGCCAGATCCAGCGAATATGAGGAAATCCATATCGGATATATTGATGTGGAATGAAACAGTGTCCGACCTCTTGCTACATTTAAAGTACACACTGCCCTGAAAGGTACTATTCTAATCAATGGCAAGAAGGCACAAGTTCTAGTCGACAGTGGTGTGATTGGAAGAGACATGAGTGGCAATGCCTTTGTCTCTGTCCATGGACTCGCAACTTGAGACCTTAACCAACCTGTACCTGTCAATATGGCAGTTAAAGGTTCACGATCCACAAGCCATAAAACCGGTAGTGCAGCTATCCAGCTTTGCTCCGCCATCCTACCTCCTCAGGAAATGCTAGTTGGAAACCTAGCCAAATATGATGCCCTGATAGGGATGCCATTCCTGAACTGCTACAAAGCTATAATCAGATGTGGGGAATCAACCATCGATTTCCCAGATCAGAAGGTCAGAGTCTCATTCAAACCAACAAGCGGAGAGTACCGAGCCGCTGTCTGTGAAGCAGCTGCCCAATGCCTATTGGATGAGTACTCTGACGCTTTCCCTGATCAGATCCCCAGAGCACTACCACCTATGAGGGAAGTGAACCACCACATCTGTCTTAGAGACCCCTCTAATCTTGGGAACCAACCTACCTACTCGATCCCTGACGCATACAAAAACCCACTATGTGACTGGATAAGGAAACAACAAAGAAGAGGAGTCATCTACCAAGCGGAAATACCTGGTGTTGCAACTATCTTTGTTCAACCCAAAGTAGATAGCAAAAGAATTCACACCTTAGTTGACCTGAAACTACAAAATGAAAACACAGTTATGGACAGCTCTGCTATCCCAAACCGAAGCCAAATAGTCAACACAGTCGGACGGGCTCGATTCCGAAGCAAAATTGACCTAAGTGTTGCCAATTTCCAAACAAGGTTATATCCAGAAAGCGACCACGATAACAGTTTCAAAACACCCTTTGGAAGTTTCATTAGTCGAGTTATATTACAATGTGGTATGAATGCACCTGCCACCTTTATGCGAATTATGGAAAACCTCCTAAGTGAATACCTCCACCATTTTGTATGGGTTTACACCAATGATATTCTTATTTTCTTGAACTCCGAAACAGAATATTCCTACCATATAAGCTTGGTTTGTACCAGGCTAAGGAAAGCTAAGTTCTACGCTAGCAGAAACAAATCAATCCTGTTTGCCCATAAGCTCGATATCCTGGGACATGTGATAGATGACGAAGAAATAAATGGAGCCCCTGGAAAAATATCCTGTTGGACAGAATGGACAACATCCCGCAATCAAAAGGAACTCATGCGATTCTTAGGACTGGTGAACTATATTTCCCAATTCCTACCACACCACACCACTGTGACAGCACCTCTCACAGGCCTTACCGGCAATGCAGAATTTGTCTGGACCTACACTCATGCCCAAGCTTTTACCTACATCAAGGAATTGATTAAGAATGCCAATATTATAAGACCTATCGACTACAGTAAATCAGACACAATATGGCTGATTACTGATGCATCGAATGTTGGAGTTGGAGCATAGGTTGGACAAGGAGTCTCTCATGAAACAGCAAGACTGGTGGCATTACACACCAGGAAGTTTACTAATTCACAGATGGACTATGGAACCACAAACAAGGAAGCCCTTGCAGTGATTGATTCTCTTGCCACTTTCACCCACATTCTGATGGGCAATACCTTCACCATTGTTACTGACCACTAACCTCTGACTAACCTTCAAATGGAAAAGGTTCCTGGAAGGAGAAGAACACAATGGATAGGAGAAATCAGCAAATACGATCCAAAAATCGTCTATACCCCTGGAAGAATGAACTATTTAGCTGATGCTCTCTCCCGCCTATATGAGAATCAAGAACTCATAGACCCTCCTCTTGTTCATGATAATACAAGACAAAGCAAAGATAGCCCTGACGACACGTCCTATGAACAAGAACCATCACTGGCTACCGCCAGTACTGCTTCTCCCTCCAATCCTTTGTCTTACACTATGTGTAGAGTTGCCGGAACAGAATGAGGAAAAGACATTGATGATGAATGGAAAGATGATTGCACCCTCCGCAGCACATCTCCTTACGGGCTTGGACAGGGCAGGTACCACTGGTCCCACTGTTACCTCGATACCTGCCCCTTTCACCAGAGTGAAATTGAATTCGGCAACAGATACCAGTGACCGTACTATATGTCTGCTGATGATTCAAAAAACAGAAGTTTTGAAACTGCAGAAGGAGCAGAAGAGGTAATGGATGAAGTTAATGATGGATCGACCCAACCTCTCCTTACCCTTAATCCTGCCCCAAGATGACATCAAGGTCTTGAAGAACTCGAACAAGCTGTAGCCTACGTGGATGCAATATCTTATGTAGACCCACCGCAGCCAGCACCGACATCCTCTCACCCACTAATCAATTCACGACCACTATATGGTGGAACCCCATGAGTATTCAACAATGAGACAATTGATTCTGTCATGCCTCCCACGATTCCCTAGCATCATCGACAGCTCTACAAAACCTTTGAAGAAGAGGACAACCCAGTCAAACCAACAAGAGGATCTCTCATTGAGGATGAATGAGATGTTAGGTCAACTACTGAAGAATTAACCTCCTCTTTCCGAATCCAAATGATAGTAGGATATCACCATGACCTGATCTATTTCAAAGATATGGATAGCTCCAGAGATGGTGATCTCGCCCCATACAACATATCCAATGGAATGGTCTATACCAGTACCCGCTATGGTGAACATTGTCTATATATCCTGAAAGGCCATATGTTCAATGGAATGACTATTAGGGAATATGTCATTACCGAGATCCACAACAAAGGACACCATAGTACGGATTGCAACGTCCAATATGCCTCAGAATATGTTTACTGGCATGAAATATGAAAGGGCTTCTGCAATTTCGTTAAACAATGTGCACTCTGCCTGGCAAATAAGGAACGAACACAACTACCTGAAGGGAAAGTGCAGACCCTCCAGCTACTGTTCGAAATATTCGAATCCTGTGCCATCGATTTCGCAGGCGCATTCAACAAATCCACCAGATATGCCACTATCTTGGTAGCTGTGGACCGGTTTTCTGGATACACATGGCTCATACCAAGGAAGGTCACCGATTCCTCTAAACACACCTGGAATAACCTTCAACCATACCTGTTTACCCCCCATGGATACCCATTATCTATTGTCAGTGATACTGATCCCCATTTCACCGCCAGAATCTGGAAACAAACCTTGACTTCTCTAGGGAACAACTCTATTATGGCTGCTCCTGGACATCAAGAGACTAACGGCCAAGCAGAACGAAAGATCTGCGAAGTCAAGACCAGAATTAGGAACATAATCAATGAACGACAGACCAAGTGGAAACTAGCCCTCATTGAGCTCACTGCATATATTAATGCTGGATATTCAGACACCTTGGGAATGTCTCCTTACAAGGCAATCTTTGGCCACCAACATCCTCTCCTACCTACAACTCTATTCAAGAACTCCTCAGTCCCTGCCTCCAATAACCACCTAAACTGCCATCAAGCAATTTGGAATGATACCTTCCAAGCTGTTAAAGCTGCCGGATTCCGGAGCACCACTACTGCTCAGAAGCAACAACGCAAACATGTTTCTATTCCACCAGGTGATATACTCATGGTACATGGAAACATGTTTATTACCAATGTTGGACGCAGCAAGAAACTACAACCCAGATGGTGTGGACCTTTTAAGGTCTTATCCTTTAACGAGCATACAGAAAACTACACTATTCAAATGGATGGATGCATATACCTCCACAATACTACAGTTTTCCACGCCTCTGCTGTCAAGCGATTCCACCCAAATGATGACTCCAAGTTCCCTGGAAGGATCCACTCTCAACCTACACCTATCATCATTGATAAAAAAGATGAATGGAAAGTTGAAGAAATCCGAGACCACAGCCTTTAGTATGGAAATGATCAGTTCCTGGTCGAATGGAAAATATACCCAATGAGCGAAAACAGCTAGGAACCACTAGAAGGACTAGAGCACACTATGGATATGGTGAATGAGTGGCAGAAAGACAACATGCCAAACGAATCCCTGCCTCCCAAGATCAACTACATCACAATTTGCGCGACACCAACATTACCAGAGACTGAGCAATTGCAGATGGAACTTGAAGCTAGGGATGGGTTTTGGGCACCATGCTTTGAGTCAGAATTCGAAAGCAGGGATGAGGAGAATCAGGCTATGGAACAGGCTATGGATAACCTCATCTAATGACCATCCACCGTGTGAATACCATAATGATGTCAAACTATGTGGAACTTAATGTGAGGCTGCGACAACGGATTGTTGGACTATTGTTGAACCATGTTGTTATCTAACTTGAAGACTACTTCGCTATCCTCTGGATAGACCTCTGTCCTGATTGTGCTAACGCTTAGGTTGATGTACAGCATGAATCTGGTATTCGTGACTACTGTGATTTGTATTTATTTGAGTTTCAATATTTTCTCAGGATTTCTTCTTGTCCTTAGTGTGACACTTATGAAGAAGAGCTGATGGCAGAAACTGAAGCCTTTAGTTTCTCGGACTCCGCTTTTGATGATTATTAGGTTTTGTTTGTTTAAACAGTTGTTTTGTTTTGGGAAATGTAACCAGTACGGGTACTAGGTTATTAGCTTTGTTTTGTTTTATGTTTTGTTTTAAGTATTGCTTTGATACTTGGTTTGTTTTAAGTATTGTTTGATACTGGGTTTTGTTTTATGTTTTATTTTAAGTATTGCTTTGATACTTGGTTTGGTTTAAGTATTGTTTGATACTTGGTTTTGTTTTATGTTTTGTTTTAAGTATTGCTTTGATACTTGGTTTGTCTTAAGTATTGTTTGATACTGGGTTTTGTTTTATGTTTTGTTTGAAGTATCGCTTTGATACCTGGTTTGGTTTAAGTATTGTTTGATACTTGGTTTTGTTTTATGTTTTGTTTTAAGTATTGCTTTGATACTTGGTTTGTTTTAAGTATTGTTTGATACTGGGTTTTGTTTTATGTTTTGTTTGAAGTATCGCTTTGATACTTGGTTTGTTTTAAGTATTGTTTGATACTTGGTTTTGTTTTATGTTTTGTTTTAAGTATTGCTTTGACACTTAATTAGTTTTACCAAAGTGTATCAATTGATACCTTTGACTAGTTTTGTTCATGCTAGACATGAACAGATTTGTGTATTTAAAGACCGCCTGATTCCATGATGGAAAAGGCAGACTTCGATGACTGTATTTCAATATACTTGGTTGAACAGTTACTTGTTTGTTCCTCAGTATACCCTTAAAGCCTCCATTAGTTCTCAGCTCTCGCCTCCTCTCAGGAAGAGCAGGCCACCTGCCAACTATCATATCCATTATGGATAATGTGATGAGCACCCTGCAAACACGTTACAAGTTATGCGTTTTATGCATGTGACGCATTTGACTCATATGACCTATTATGGGGATTTCACATTACTGATAGTTAGAAGTCATCAAGGTCATGGTTGGCACAAAGAGCACATTATAAGGAAGCCAGTGCGGCTACCAGTGCTGCCAAGGTAAACAAGCTCTTTAGACTTTGTTCTAGGTATTTCCCTCATCCTTACCTTCTCTCCACCTCGGTAAGCTTCCTTCGCACCCATGATGGTCTTCCTTGTTCTAGATTCACGATGAGATATTCAAGTTCACTCACTAGTTCCTGAGGTCCTTGATCTTGATTTCTGTCTGTATTGGTAGTTGCATTATGGATTACTTGATTGCAGCTTTTCATCGCTTGCGAGTTATCTCACAAGGCTTCTACTTTGAGCTCATTATCAAGCTCGCTTACAGGCCCCTTTCAGTCAAACATCTATCGCTTCATATTTATTGTTTGCTCCTAGGTTTCATGTGCAATCGCCGGGATCGAACATTGTATTTGAGGGGATCACTCATGTCATTCTTTGGGCCAGCTCATGTTTTTTGTTGTGTTCTAATGCAGTCCTTAGTTCTCAAGATATACAACACACACAGATTCGCCTGATGGCCATTCCTTGACTCAACTTGTCGTACTGGCCGCATCATTCCACAGGTAGCAGCTTGGTATCCACCTAGCACTAACTCACCACAGTCTGTTTCTATGGCTGGAATCCTGCAATGTGATTTATTATAGTTTCCTTCGAGTTTCTGTCCTTGTGGCCTTGTGGTGGTTCAGTCAGGTATCTCCTTCTCACTTTGGTAGGGATGCCTTCGACCCTGGAAAACCTTACCCGCTGGTGCAGCTCTTGTCATTACATGGTGTGGTATGGGATGATGGGCTACCGGACACTCGTGTTGTCTGGGCCTTTGGGTGGTACATTTGTGGATTGTGGTAGGCAGCCTTACCAATTGCAAGTGGGACCTACCTTTTATTTGTCTGCATCTGTTCATTTGCCCTCTCCCTTCTTATCATGTTGGTTGAGGGTGCCTCTTAACAATTGTTAAGTCCACGCCTCTTACTGGACCAGTAATGCTTTCTTCGGATAGTCATGTACGACAGTTTTGCCCGCTAGGTTTGGCCTCTGTTTGGCTGGGTCGGATGGCGTGCCTGGTGCCTGTGCCTTTAAGTATTGGTACTGCTTCTTTTGTGCCTCCTGGTGTTGGCTGAAGGCCCCCTCAACTACGCAATGTCGGGGTTGGGGCTCTGTTGGTGTCCCTATGACTAGTAGCTACCTGGTGGGACTAGGTAGAGGTTGTACTGAGGCTGTCGGATGGTTGATCTGTCTGTGGCGCTGAGGGGGCTGGATACACTATGGAGGATCTGGTATGTGGACTTGGAAGAGGGCTGGCTGCAGGAGGAGGGGCACTGGCGAGTACAGGTCAGGCCTGGGTCAGGTTGGAAGAGGTCTATCTAAGTGTTACTGGCCTGCTTTGGTTGTTAAGGTAAAGATGCTGAGTGCAGTAAAGCTCAATGATGGACCAATGGGTTGACGGCCACCTGTGCTGATATCGCATTGTGACCTCCTGGTTGGACTTGTTTCAGTCATACGTGCTGGGCTTTGGGGCGTTTTTTTAGTTTTTTTAGTTTGTATATGGGTATGGCAGAAAGGGGAATGGCACCAAGAGAGGTAGATAGGCCCCATTGACTGTTAATTGGTCAGTTACTACCTCTATGAATTTCTTTTTTTTTGGAGTTTTTGTTTGGAAAACAGGATGTGGGTTCTGGCACTCCTCCCTGGGATGCTCTGGGGAGGCAACTGGTAAAGTGGACTCCTAGGGTCAACGGCCTGGCATCTGGGACTGAGAGATTGACATATCAGTCACCTGCTCCCTGCCATTGTGTGGCTTGGATGTTTAGATTGTTTGTTGGTTTTCTCTTGTGGTAAATAGTGGTGGTGTGAAGATATTCAGACTGGGCCGCAGTGTTTTATGTCTTTTAGATAAGGAACCTGGTTGGGTCAGTCTTTTGTTCGGCTTGGGCCATACTGATTGCAGCTAGGCTTCATGCCAGATCGGCAATGGATATGGACCAGGGAGGGCACTGGGTTGTATGATGGTCTTGTAATTAGCTTCCATATGGGCATGACTCTGGGATGGTAGGTGCAGGGTCCTAGACTGAGTTAGCTTGGAGTATGTGGTACACCAGTTAGCAGTATCACTGTGCTGGTCTGTGCTCGTCGTATTCCATTGTTGGTGATACAAGTTGAAATAAATTTTGATTGAATTCTAAGTACTTTCCTCATCCTTACTTGCATGCCACCTCTGAACATGAAGGATTGTCCTAGACTAATCAAAGTCCTTGTTTTCTATCTAACCATTGGCTTCAAGTCTTTAACCTCACACACCTTCTAGGCCTCGTTGTTGTCCCTCTCTCTATATTTGCTAGAAGTTCTTGCTTCCTATTCCTTATCTCTACTGTTGTTAACTTCTCTCATCATGCAACGTCCGCTTTGCTGTTGTCACTGGTTTTGGCTCGTACCATTGGGATCAACCTCTCCCTAGAGTTCGAAGTCTCTCTCATTCAGCACAACGTCTGTGTTGTTTCTCAGTGATTAAATGGTGCTTGAAAGGAAATATCTACCTTGTCAGCCATCCTAGTTTTTAAACAAGATGCGGTTGGTAGTTTGATCATGCTACTGGCTGCCAACAGTGCTACTGTTATCCCCCCTTCAGTTGCCAACTTGGTTGCTTGGGTTACTACGGTGGTCTTGCTTTTGGTGGCTGGGCTCAAGAATTAATATTCTCAGTCACCAGTACAGGAGATCCCTTGCAGGAATGTTGTACCACAGGGTATCACACCATTACCTGCAGCTGTGGTTCTTGGTAGTAGTGTGAGTCGTTTTGTTCCTGATTCACTGGGATCTGAGGTAGCGCATGCTCCAGGTATAGCTGGGGTAGATCCTACTGTGGTGACGCCAGCTGCCGTGGTATCACCCCCTTCTTGGAGGAAGGTGCCTCAGGCCTCTGTGGCTGAGGTCATGGCTGGTCCGGATTACGCCTCTGGTGGCCTCCACCCTCTAATAGTAGGTGGCGATGGTGGTGGCCAGACTACCCTTGTTTTCTATGCCTGAACCATGAGTAGGAAGAGAAATAAATGAAAGAAGTGACAGGTCAAACATGATCAATCCTCATCCCTTCCACCTTGCACCCACTCGAAGATGTTGTTACCTTCGCCATGTTATAAAAGGAAACCAGATTCTACCAAGTCCACAGTGGGTCTGATGTCTGTAGTGCGAGTTTACAGTTTGTGGAGGACATTACCTAGCTGTGTTCGGCCAATTATCAATGGCTTGGGAATTCAATCTCTTTAACACCTTCACTCAAGGTATTTGGGCTGTGCTGCTACCGTAGTACTCCTTCAATTGTCTACGACAGTTTGTATGCCCTTAGCTCTGGAACTCTCACCCAGTAAGTTGACTTTCCTTTGAGTCTACACTCTTGCATTTTCGGTCAATTCTTTTCTTTTAGAGTCAGGATTAGGTTGCTATGATGGTTGGCATGAGGGTACCAAGATCATGGAGTGGATATGCTCAGGTGGGCTTCTTCAGTGGATCGGGTTATTGGGTGATCACATTCAGCTGGCTCTAGTGCATTTTTGATTTTTGTACTGATTGCTTGGCTGGTGGGTAGGTTGGGCAAGAAAGGATATTGTGTACCGGGAATGGTTTTGTATTGAGTATTTGTGTTGGTAGATGGTGTGGCCATGTTTGAGGTGTGGGATTGAAGTTTTAGTTAGTTCGTCATTAGTGGTGTCCAGGTTGTGGCAACATGGATGCCCAGACCTGTGGCTTGTTATATGCCAGTGTTGGTGGTCCGAGTTTAAATATAATTAGATTGAATTCTAACTACTTTCCTGGTCCTTACTTTCACCCCATCTCAGAATGTTATAGTTCACCCTCTACCAATGAGAGTGTTTGATTTCTATCTCATAATAGGCTTTATGGCTTTAACCATGAGTACCTTTTTGGGACGTGTTGTTATCCTTCCCTCTATCTTTGGTAGAAGCCACAGTTTCCTTCTACTCCCTATTCCACTTGTTCATCTATTTGGCTACCTTACCACCTCAATGGCTAAGCCTGCCTCCACCCCCTCTGGCATGTCTGCTTGGCATTTGTGGCAGGATTTGTCTATTACTGTAAAGCAGAACTTCAACCTAGAGGCCAAAGTCTCTAGTCATTAGCACCACCTTTCTGTCCTTTGGCAGTGACATTATCAGGCTGGAAAGAAATTGTCTACGCAGTCTAGCACCCTGGCATCTGAATGCCATACAGTTCCCAGTTTTGTCGCTATGCTAGGAGCTAATGCTACGATGGTTATCTCCTTTTCCCCTGTCACCTCGGTTGCTTCGGTTACTACAGTGGTCTCCGTTGTGGGGAGAGGCCTTGACACACTAAGTTATCAGGAACCAGCCAAGGTGTGCACTTGTGGCAATGTTGTACCGACAGTTATCCTGTCCCTGCCTGCAGCTGTAGTTATGGGTGGACATCTGGGCCAACTGGCTCCTCATTCGTCGGGTCCTTTACAGTCCCATGCTTCTGGTGTTGGTACTGTGGTTCCACTTGTGGTGGTGACAGCTGCAGTAGTATTACCCACTTCAGGGGTGTAGGTGCCAGAGTCCTTGGTGGCTAAACTGGTGGCTGGTTGGCGTAACACCTCTTATGGCATCACCCCTGGGGTGGTGGGTGCCAATGAGGATAGCTCATCCACTCAAGTTACTAAGTTCTGTTTCGTCCCTTGCTAATTATGGCTACCATGATACTAGCACTTTAGAGCTTTCATTTTATTCCCTTACAAGACACTTACAGTAAGATGTCTGCGGCTTCTTCTCTATCCACTATTCTCAGGTTTCGTGTTCTATTGGGGGGATTGCAACATTGTATTTAGAGAGATCACCAATGTTATTCTTTAGACCAGCACAGGTTTTTTGGTTTTAACAGAGTCCTTAGTTGCAACAATACTGAATGCCCGCAGGTTGGCGAGATGACTGTCCGGTGTTCTCAACTTGTCATACCGGCCACATTACTCCTCAGAGAGAGCATGGTACCCGCTTCCTCCTCCTCGTTACTACATGTTTCTGCGGTTGGAATCCTATGAAGTTATTTATTCATCTTCCCTTAGTGTTGCTGTCCTTGTGGCATTTATGGTGGTTCAGTTGGGTGTCTCCTCACCTCGGTGGGGATGTCTGTGACCCTGAAAACAATTACTCCCTGGTGTGGTGTTTATTGTTTCCTGGGGTGGTGTGGGATGATTAGCTTCCAGACACTTGTATTGACTATACATTGGGGTGGTTAAGTTGTGGAATGTGGTGAGCTGCATCTCCTATTGCTAGTGGGGCCTGCCTTCTGTTTGTCTGCTTCTGTTACACTCACCTCCATACTTCCTGTCATGTCAATTGGTAGAGCCTATTACTCTGTGTTTAATCTGCCCCTCTTGCCAGACCTGTGATGCTATCTACGGAGGATACCACCTGACTATTTCTTGTCTGGGTTGGGCTTCAGCTTAGCTGGGTTGGAAGGTGTGGCTGGTGCCGGTTCCTTTGGGTATTGGTGCTACCTTCTTTATAACTTCCTGCTACAGCTTGTAGACCCCCCTTGGCTACATGTTGGTGAGGGGTGGGGCTCCACTGGTATGGCCAAAACAAGTGGCTACCAGCTGGGACTAGGTAAAGGCTGTCCTGCCACTGTCAGATGGTTGATCTTTCTGAGGGCCTGAGGGGACTGGATGAGCCCATGGAATCTGGTGTATAGGGCTTGGAGTCAGCTGCCTGGTGGGGGAGAAGCACCTGCAAGCACCCATTAGGCTCTTATCAGGTTGGAGGAGGTCTACTTAAGTGATTCAGGCATGACTTGAGCTGTTAACGTTAAGTTGCTGAATACTGTAAAACTTCCTGGTAGACAAGCCAGCTGATGGCTACCTTTGGGAATCAAGGATTGTGACTACCGGGTTGGACTTGTTTGGATCTTGTGTGCTAGGTTGTGGTATTTGTTTGGTTTCCTTAGTTAGGTTACTGGTATAGCAGCAGGTGGCTGGGAACCACTGGTAGGAGGTAGGGCCCACTAGCCCTCTCAGTCTGTCGTCTCCTCTATATATTTCTTGCGTTTTTAGGTGTTTGGTTAGGTGTTTGGTTGGATTACAGGCAGTGGGTACAGGTCCTCCTGACCTGAAGGCTCTAGAGAGGCAACTACCAAGGGGGATTCATATACTCGATGGCCAGGCATGTGGGTACAAGATTTGGACATCTTAATCAACTCCTCCCTACTGTGTTACTGCATGTGGTGTTATGTTGTTTTGGTTATCACTTGTTGTAAATAGGACTGCAAGATGGTATTTAGACCGGGAGGTAGTGTGATATGTTTTTTGGGCAAGGAACTTGTTCATGTTGATCTTGTTTGGCTTTAGCTATACTTAGTGCTGGTTAGCTTCATGCCAGAGGGGCGACTGAAATGGACCAAAGAGGACATGGGATTGTTAGAATGTCTTGTAATTAGTTCTCATGGAGGGATGACTCGGGGATGGTAGGTGCTTGACTATATACTTGGTTAGCTTGTAGTATTTGATATACTAGCTAGCAGTATCACAGTGCCTGTGGTGGCTGGTCTTATGCCAGTGGTGGATGTACAAGTTTATGAAAAATAAGATTGAATTCTAAGTACTATCCTTGGCCTTGCTTTCACTCTGCATAGGAATGTGAAGGTTTGCCCTTGACTAATATGAGCCTTTGATTTCTATCTCACATTGGGCTTCAAGTCTTTAAAATTTCATACGTTTTCAGGGCTCATTGTTATCCCTCCCTCTACCTTTCCTTGAGGTTTTCGCTTTCTTTTACTGATCTTTACCATTGTTCATTTATGTCACCTCCTCATGGTTGCAACGACAAAGTGAGCCACCCTTGACACCATATTTCTCTCCTTTCAGGACAACTTCCTTGCTCGGGGAAGAAAATATCTACTTTGTTGGCTGCCCATGTTGCTGAACCTCATACCGTTCCCCGTTTAGTTATGATACTGGCAGCTGACTCTCCTGCACTTATCCCTTCTTCTCCTGTCGCCTTTGTTACTGTGGTTACTATACTGGTCTCCGTTGTGGGAGGTGAGTTTGACCCTGACCATTCTGGGAGACCAGTGGAGGAGTACTCTCATGGGAATGTTGCTCTGGAAATTATCCCGCCCATGCCTGCAGCTGTGGTTGCAGGTATTTGTACAGGTAGTCCGGTTCCTTGATACCAAGGACTGCAGGTGGTATATGATCCAGGTGTGGGTGGAGAGGATCCCCTTTCTGTAGTGCTGGCTGCAGTGGTATTACCTCCATTGGGTGTGCAGCTAGCTGAGTACTATGTTGCTGAGCCTGTGGCTGGTTGGAGTAATGTCTATAGCCACATCCCGCCTGTAGTAGTGAGTAGTGATGAGTATGGCTAGTCCATTCCCATTTCAAAAACTGCACCTAGGGGTGGGAAGAGGAAGCAGAGCAAGAAGTATCAAGTTAAACCCGTTCAATCTTTGTCTGTGCCACATGTCCCTCGGCAGAGTTGTCACCTTCCCCTCTTTCCTTGAGGATACTGGTTGCTATGGGGTCCATGGCACATGTGCCATCTGTGGAGAGAATTGAGGAGTATGGGTAGAACGATGTCTGGGTATGTTCAGCCAAATGTTGACAGCTCGGGAATAAAATCTCTCTGGCTCCTTCAACCGCAATGTTTAGGTTGGCTTGCTACTGTGGCGCTCCTTGGATAATCTGCGATGGTTCATATCCCCTCAATTAGGCAGTCCTCACTCTGTAAGTCAGCTTTCTTTTTAGTCTACATGCTTTGACTTTTGATGTTTCTTTTGCTGTGGATTTGGTGATGGGTTACCCAAGTGGTCCCCAAGTTGTCCCAAGATTATTGAGTCAGGATGCTCTGGTGGGTTTCTACTGCTCTGCTGGAGGTCATTGCAGGATTATATACAGGTTGGAGTAGAGGAATTTTGATTTTGTATATGGTTTACTTAACTGATGGGTAGGCTGAACTAAGGAGGATTGTCTTTGCAAATGATGGTCTTGTATTTAGTGTTCGTATTAGTGCATGGCACAGGCATGTTTGTTGTACGCGTTCAGAGGTTTGGTTATTTCATAGATAGTAGTATCTGTGTAGCACTACCTTGGGGGCCCAGCCCTATGACCTGTCTTATGCTAGAGTAGGTGGTTCAAGTATAAAAATAGCTTAGATTGAATGTTCCAAGTAATTTAGTGACTTCAATCTTCGCTCAGCTGTTGTAGCGTTCCTTTTATACTAGTAATGGTCTTCTTTGTATTGAGGTTTGCTGGCGATATCTGAGTTTGCTCAGTAGTTCCTAGCATTATTGGTATTGTGTTCTGACCTTGTTGGTAGTTGCATTATAGTGATTAGTTTTCACCTGCCCATTATTGTTTCATTCTCATGATGATTTCGCTTGGCGGCTTGCCATCTTTGGCAACAACTAGCCCTCCTTTTGTAAAATGGTCTTTGGTATCCCAATCTATCATCTACTCATAACAATTCGTGTTCGCCGCTGGAGGGATTTGGACATTACTGTGGTGGAAATCATCTAAGTGATTCTACAGGCCAACTCATATTTCTTACCAAGTTTTAACAGAGTGTTTAGTTTCTCGTGATACAAGACAACCTTGGGATAGACTAATCACCATCCTCTGCTTGAACACATCATACTAGCCACATCTAGCATCAATAGATGGGGGCCTTGCCGGCCCTGCCTTTCCTCCATTTATCTCCACTATCAGAACTCTACCATGTTGTTTATCGCTTTTCCATTGATATTCATTCAAGTGGTATCTACTGCGGTTCTGTCATACATCACCTCCTTACTCCTACTGGGGCATAGCTTTAAGGCTCAACATTTTCACCCCCTGGGATGGCAGTTGGGCTACTCTGAGAGATGTCAGGCGATTGGTTACTGGACGATACATTGGTCATTCATCAAGTCGGTATGGTTACTGATAGTGGTTGGTAGTCATACCCATTGCAAGTGGGGCTTTCCTTCTCCTTGTCTCATTTCCTTCCCTGTACCCACACTTACTGGAGCACCAGTTAGGGCCCTATCTACCGGTTATTTTCTATTCTTTGCATTGGTTGTGATAGAGCCACCTGAGGTCGGCCCTGTACTTCTTTTCACAGCTTACTTGAGCTTCAGCTCTGGGGGGCAGGATAGTATAGCCATTACCTATGCCTCTTTGGTGCTAGGGTTGCCCTCTGTGTGGTTGTTGGCCTTAGCCCAGAAACCCCCTCAGCTACCCAGTGTTAGTCGTTAGGGCTCTGTTGCTGTTGCCAAGACCAGTGGCTACTTGTGGGGGTTGGATGTAGGCTGTACTGTGGCCATCACCTAGTTGACCTGTCTGAGAGGTTGAGGAGGCTGGATGGGGCCCTTGGTCTCTGGTTTGTGGAACTTGGAGAGGGCTAACTGAGGGTGGAGAGGTACCTGCTAGTACCAAGCGGACTTGCATCAAGTTAGGTAGTGTCTAATGAAGTGTTTTAGGCTGCACATGTGTCATTGAGCTCAAACTGCAAAGTGCTGCGATGATTCCTGATGGACTGGCTAGCTGATGCCCACCTGGGTGGATAGTGGGTTCCAACCACCCAGTTGGACTTGTTTGTATCTTGTACTCTAAGTTGTGTGATGTTTGTTTGGCTGTCATTGATTCAGTTGTGGGTACAGTAAAAGGGGACACAGCATCCCTGGTGGGAGATAGCTCCTACTGACCTCTGTTGGTTTGTAACCACCTCAAGGCTTTTTGTTTGTTTGACATGTTTGTTGGAGTTACAGGCAATGCATACATGTCCTCTACACAAGTTTGCTCAAGAGAAGTAATGTGCATAGTGGGTTCATGAAGTTCACAGCCTGGCATGCGGGTCCCAGAAGTGGACATGTTGGTTGCCTCCTCCCTGCCATAGCGCTTCCTGTGCAGTTAAATTGTTCTCACTTGTCTTGTGTGGTCGTCAGGGCTGCAGGATAGCTTATAGACCGAGAGGTTGTGACTGTTGATTTTATATGGGGAACCAGCCTAAGTTGGATACCCGTTGGGCTTTAGGGCTTCAGCCTGGGTCTCACCTATTACTTGTACACCTTGGCATTCCATAGTTTGCTTGTAGTGGTCCTCGATCAGAAGTGATACAGACTTGCTACCGGGGCTGCTGTGCATTCCATACCAGAGGGACTTCAGGCATGGGGGCAGGCAGTGTTTTGATTACCATTGATGGTCTTGTAGTTAGTGTTCATAATTGAGGTATAGGGTAGGAGGTTGGGTTTGTTCATAGTTTGTGGCAGTTCCAGTTTGTACAAACCCGGTATTGGTGGTGACTTATTTCATGCTGAAGTTGGCTGCATAAGTATAAAATAAGTTAGATTGAATGTTGTAAGTAATTTTCTTACTTATTACTTTACGAATAAAACATGTTTATAATATTTATCCCATGGCATCACTCACGTACTTGGGAGCTGTATCTCTGTACAATTCAATGATAGGAGTTACCGAAACAACTATTGGTAACATAAGCTAAAGGACTTAAGAACTATTGAAGAAAAGAAGATATATATTGTAGAAAGGTATCCTTGCCCATTGCTACACATTAACAAGGATGTAGGAATATTATATTACAAAGTATCACTAACGTGACACTTAATGATAAATAAACCAGTGGTCTGCACAATGTAACAACTAAAGGTTAAGGTACCTCCAAGACACAAAGGAGAAAGAAGTAAACTAGGCGATTTTATGGTCCAGCTGAACAAGTATTTTCATGTGGTCTCCTGGAAAATTGGACCTGACTATGAGAAAATCCTATGCACAGTCTACTTGTACAAAAGAACAGCTCTGGCCTGAATTATACCATATAAAGAAGGAGCAATTCAGAAACTCTGGATGACATAGGAAGAATTTAGAATCAAAATTGTGGGACAATTCGACCATCTTAACACAGAATAAGAAGCATGAAACAAGATTAAAGTAATTAAACACGGAAATAGTTAAGCTATAGAGTACAGGTACTAATCTGGGGGGCTATTGAATGACGCTGACATCAATACAATATTAGCGGGAAGATGGTACACCAATGGACTTAGTAAGACATTCTTCAATACATCTCTACATGCACAAAACAGGATAACGAATAGCCAACAAATTAGCAGTTAGGGCCCTAAATATGGAAAACTGGATTAACTCCTTGGATTGAAAAGAAGGTACTCAACACAAGTAGAAGATAATCAAACTATTAACCCAGGCACTAAGGAAGTTGCATGGAACATTGTTGGAAAAGGGGCAAGAGAAGAGAGGCAAATAAATGGACCTGAATGCAATCAGGAAATGGTGGAGGTTGAACCTCTCACCATTGGAATACGACAAAAAGGATTGAGAACTTGTGTCCCAACTACCGAATATCAGGAAATGGTATCAAAGATTGCAGTAGTCAACAATCGATATCAAATAATAAAACAACAAGTAATTCTAGGCCCATAACTTAATGATTCCAGCCCATGATAAAAAAGACAAAAGTGAGAGAGATATTGACAGACGAAGGAGAACAACAACTGGAGAAAGACGACGGTCTGCAGCATTACGTTGTCTGAGAAACAAAGAAAGGATGTAACTCATTAAATGATAAAACAATTACATGACATGGTATCAGGAACCATTGGACATTCAGTGAAATGAAATTATGGTCAAAACAAAGCTACAGGTCAGAAAGTATGAAATGAGCGAAATTTATACAATGATAGATTCAGGAGTAACTGAAGGCTTCAGCGAGAATGAAATATGCAAAAAACCAGGAATAAAGACAAAGAACGTGAATAAAAATATAAAAAAAAGACCATTTACCTTACGGAAAGGATTCCAAGAACAGTGGGTAATGTCAGCCACAATAGGTAAATACCTATTGAAGTTCAAATCAATAGGGAAAGAGCAGCTTTCCAAAGGACGAATCACCAAAATCATGAGATTGTGCTAGGAAGGACCAGGCTAAGAATGT
>NW_003299006.1:23395-26733 GCF_000151645.1 Tuber melanosporum
CGGCGGGGTGGCTCTTGAATTTGGCTGCCGGGCAATTGACAAAGACAAATGCTCTTGTCAGTGGTCAAGCCACAATACAACTATGAATGATAATAAGGATCAAGAGAATCTTATCAAAAGAATTGGTCCCAACAATAGAATACCTTCCAGGGGATCAACACTAGTATCAGGACGGAACCTGGATGTACAGTCGTGTCCGTAAAGTCTTCATACCCCAGCACGGCAACGGTGTTGTCCTCCATCACTACAACAACCACCTCTACCATGACCCCCCACATACCTGAAGAGCTAGAGAAGACCAAAATAAGGAAATTTATGCCCTGTATAAACATACTCATATGGGGTATAATAAAACTTCTAAGGTTATGGGTATCTCTAAGGCAACAGTTCAATCAGTAGTCAAAAAAGCTGAATCAAGAGATGGAAATACCCATGATGCCCCCAGATCTGGAAGACCAACAACAATTACCACTCGAAAAAGTAAGATAGTGGAGTCCATTATCGATGCCGAGCCTGATTTAGCATTATGCGACATTACCAAAAAAGCAAATATTTGTCTGGGAAAGACATCTGTGGATAAGATCATATCAGAAGCTAGTTTTAAGCTTCTGATACCTAGAAAAAAACCTTTTTGGAAGAAAGGACAGAAGGAGAAGAGAAAGGAGTTTGCTAGGAGAAGGTGGAATTGAAGGGGTGCATGGAATTGGGTTGTTATTGTGGATGAAGCCACCATTTTCTATGATCCAAATCCTACTGGCAGGATGGTCAGAGTTAGACCCGGTGAAGAGCTGGAAGAAAAAAACTTGAAGCCTAGCTTTAAGTCTGGGAGGACTAGTATTGGGGTCTATGCTGCAATCATGAAGGGTAGCAGGACAGAGTTAATTCTTGTGAGGAAGAGGGGGGAGGAAGAAAGGACCAGCAAAAGAGACCGACCTGGCCTCAATTCCCACTAATATGCAACTGAAATCCACTAACCATACCTCATCCCTTTTATACAAGGTCTGGATAGACCTTCTGACAACATCTACCTAGCAGCAGATAATTCCTCCTGGCATGGTGGTGAGGAAAACAGAACATTGCAGTCAGACTGTGGTTATCAAAAATTGCCTTGGCCACCCAACTCCCCAGATCTCAATCCTATTGTGAACACTTGGGCTCTGCTTAAAAGAGTCCTCAGAAATCGATTCTCCAGGTTGGATAGGAGGCCTCATAGTCCTGCTAAATTATTTCAGGCAGCAAAGCAGGAATGGGATTTAATTTCCCAAGAGAAGTTGGATGGGTGGATAGATAGGATGCCTGAGAATACAGGCTGTACTAGATGCAGATGGTGGTCATACAAAGTGGTAATATACTATTTTCTTAAGGCTTATTAGTTCTATTCATATACTTTTCTTAATTGAGTTGTTTGAATTTTTTTTCAATTTTCCATAGAGAGGTGTTGTGGTTGTGTGGTTGCGCTGCCGGGGTATGAAGACTTTACGGACGCGACTGTACATGAAACCATCATGATACTTGCTAATAGGCAAGCTACAATATGGACTGGAATAGCCACGGGACTATATGAAAGCCCCTATGGTCTGATCGCACCTTGCAACAAAATATCAAATTGGCATAAGCGATGGTCAATGCAGGAGTTATTGATGCCAACTATACAGATGAACCAAAAGTGCTACTGGTTAACAGGAATAATAACCAGTATCCAGGATCCAAGGAGGACCTGATTGCTTAAGTAACTATTAAAATGATCAACTACGAAGAACTACATAAAGGTAGTGATGTTGAAGATACAAAGAGGTGAGACATGGTTTTGGGTCAACTAACCTAGAAGAAAACCTCTACGAATGGTATGAGATGATTCAGATATACGAAATTACCAGAGGAATTTCACGAAGAATACCAGTAGTGATCCTATACTGGAATGCTCAGAGGGAACCTAAAAACACAACCACTGGAATGGGCCAAGATCAACATCTACAATGGAATCAATGAGACTGGAGAGATGACAAACTAAAAGAATACTATAAGTTTCATAACGTGTTGAAGGAGTTGAATATGGCTGAATTACCACCATACAGATACCGAGTCAGCCTAACGATCGACCAGAACTTAACAAACAAGAATCATGAAATCAACATATATAATGGAAGCCGCTATACACTCAAATCCAAAATAAATTTCAAGAACTAAGAGCCTAAATTAAAACACATCTGTATTGAGGATAGATCTGAGAAACGAAAAGATCTTAGAAATCTCCCAAAATATTTGTCAAAAAGGATGATAGCAAACTAAGCTATGGATGGACAACTGAGGACTTGACTCAATCACAAGGAAAGATCCATATTCACTTCAATTGCTAAGCGAATCCATGGACAGAGTAAGGACTGGACAATATTTCACGAAACTGGATATTAAGAAGACATACTACAACATCCAGATGCAAAAAAGGAGATGAATGGAAGACGACATTTGCATTCAAGTACTGGATGTATCAATACCTGGTTATGCTATTCAGGCTAACCAATACGCCAGGAGCATTCCAAAGATAGATCAATCAAGTCTTGAGAAGATTGCTAGATAGGTATTAAATCGTCTACTTAAACAATGTACGTATATATTCAGATCCTCTAAGCCAACAGATCAAGGATATTGGCACAGTTATGGAATCTATAAAAGATTGAGGAATGAAGATCAAACCTACGAAATGCTAATTCCACAAAGACGAAGCAGAATACCTATTCTCCATCATGAACAGACAAGAAGTCAAGGTGGACCATCTCAAGATGAATGGAATATGGAAGTAGAAAGCACCAGGAACCAGAAGGGACATCCAATGTTTTATTAGATTCTGCAACTTTTATAAAAGGTTTTTACATGGATTTAGTAGAGTGTCAACACCACTTTAATACCTTACCAAGAAAGACATTGAATGGAAATAAAACTAACAAGAACAAGAAGACTACGACAGCATAGGACAACAACTTACATGTATACCAATACTGGTTTATTACAACCTCAAACAAGAACTAGTGATTGAAACTGATGTATTCAAGTATGGCTACCCAGGAATACTATTATAAAAATGCACTAACAGCAAATGGTGACTAATAGCATAATGATCAAAGAAGAGGTCACCTGCTGAAGGCAACTATGAGTTATAGGACAAAGAATTATTGGCTATAGTTCAGGCCCAGAAGAAATAGAGATGATACATCTTTGAGGCTAGGTCCAGTCAAGGTGTCAACAAACTGCAAGAACTTGGTACCTTTCATCAAAGATAAGTTACTCAATGATCAACATTTGAAATAGATTCACTTATACGGATTGGACCTAAAAGTATT